>NC_081758.1:42391736-42491736 GCF_963082965.1 Carassius carassius | reverse complement strand
GACGCACAGAGACACGCAGACACAGACACACACACAGAGACACACAGACACAGACGCACAGAGACACGCAGACACAGACACACACACGCACACACACACACACACACAGAGACACGCAGACACAGACACACACACGCAGACACAGACAGGCACACACACACACGCACACACAGAGACACACACACACACACACACACACACACACACACACACACACAGAGACACATTGATTATCCGGATCTAGATATGACAATAAAACCATCTTTATTAAAAATTAATCTGTGCTGTTATTAACTAAAACTATTAAAATTGTTACTGCCAATTTACATAAAACAAAAAATTTAATATGTTATATAAAAAGAAAAATGTAAATTTGAAGTGGTTTTGTTAAGTGAAGCTTTAATTTAACAAAAAATTTATTACAAATAAATTAAAGTTATATATAAATATCACGACAATTACTGCAAATTTAAACTATTAAAATGCTTAACAAAATTGTGAAATGAACTGAAGTTTAAATAATAAATTACTAAAACAAAAGGAATTTAAAAGCTATATTAAGAAAAAACTATTAAACTATTAAACATGTTAAACAAAAATTAGAAATGAAGTGAAAACATGTAAATAATAAATTACTAAAAAACTCAATAGAAATAAAACAAAACAAAAAACTTAGAATATTGAAAATCTTTAACAAAAATGTGAAATTAAACAGAAATACGTTTAAATAATAAAATTCTACAACTAAAAAATGTAAGTTATATTTAAATATTAAGAGGTGAAAAAGTTTTTAACTAAAATGAAAATGAAAACTAAAAACATGAAAATATAACCTAATTCTAAATATGAATATATCTAAATACCATAAAAGCACATGAATAATAGTAAAAACAACAGTGGTCTCAAATGCATCCAGACTTATTCTCCTGCAGGACATGGTTAGAGACGAGAGCGGGGAGTGAACACATTAGGTGACAGTGGGAGCGTCTCACATGTCTTTGATTCCCACTCCAGGACACTCGTCGATGATGACGATGCCGTGCCGGTCGGCCGTCTGCAGGGTCTCCTCGGCGTAGGGATAGTGACTGGTGCGGAACGAGTTCACTCCCATCCACTTCATCAGATTAAAGTCCTTCACCACCAGAGGCCAGTCGAAGCCTTTCCCTCGGATCTGAGACGAGCAGAGTTTAACATCAGCTGTAATTACACAAGCACAGCACACACAGCTACACTCTTAAAGTGCGCTTCCTTCTTTCTGTTTATTGACACCGAGCTTCATGATCAAATAAAAGGAGACGATGTGAAGTTAAACATCCAAAACACGTCCAAGTTAAGTCCTAAAATAAAAGCTCAACTGAAATATACACTGAACAAAAACAATTAATATTACAAAAGCACATAACAAAATGACTAAAAATGTAACTAAAATTAAAAATACACACACAAAAAGGAATAAAAATGACTGAAGCACATAATAAAATTAATAAAACTGAAAATACATCAAATAAATAAATAAATAAAAACGACTAAGCATATAACAAAATTAATAAAACTGGAAATGCATAAAATAAAAGCTCAAAATATTAATAAATATAAAAGACGGGATTAGAAAAATTAAGTACTACAATTACCAAAACTAAATAAAAATATCAAATAAAAAAAATATAAAAATAACAAAAGCACATAACAAAATTAACAAAACTTAAAATAAAATGAAAAGAAAAACTGATAATATATATAAAATAAAAGCTAAAGAACTAAAATGACTGCAATTAAAATTTAAAATGAATTAATGAAAAAAAAGACAAAAAGCGACAAAATTACTAAAATGTACACAAAAAGTTAAATAAAACTTTTATAATATATAAAATAAATAATTATAATAATAATAGTTTCGCATTGTAATTGGAATGAGAATAAATTAGAAATGTTGCCTTGGCAACTAATTGAAATAAATTTAAATACTAAAATTACTGAAATTAAAATAAATAAATACATTTAATAAAATGTAAAAACAAAAAAGAATAACCATGACAAAAAGCAACTAAATGAAAACTGATGATGCATAAAATTAAATAATATATATAAGTTAATAATAATAATAATTATTAATATTATTTTGAATTGGAATTAGAATTACAATCAATATAAATTGAAATAAATTTAAGTACTTAAATTACTAAAACAAACTAAAATCAAAATGAGAACTGAAAATACACAAAACTAAAATATATAATCTATAAGAAAAGACTGTGTGTGTTCGGACGCATTGTTGATGCAGATCTCTTGACTGAAGGAGACTTCAGAGATCTGGTTATTGATTTAATCTGCTCCACATCGGATTTCACGAAACGCACGAGTCTGATCAACTACTTTAGTAAGTAAGGAGGGCGAGTATATATGCCAATAGCTATCAGTTCCTATAAGAGTCGGTCAGTGTCGTCTGGTTTTGCTCCCTCTGCGGTCACTCACGTCTGCGTCCTCGTGTTTGTTGACCCCATGGAAGTAAAACGGCTTGTTGTTGATGAGAAACTGTGTGCTGGTGATCTTAACGGTGCGAATCCCCACCGGAAGAGTGTAGACATCCGTCTGTCCGTCCTCCGCAGTCGCCTGAACCTACAAAACCAGATCAGAATCCAGCGCTGATTAACAATCGACTGCGATATTCACCAGCAGACGCAGGGTTAAAACTGAAACGGTTTAATGCATGCAGACACGTCTGTTAGTGGTCCTGATCAATGCTAATGACTCAATAAAAAACTAATAAATGCAATAATAATAACAACAATAAAAATGTTGCATTGTAATTTGAATGAGAATAAATAAAAAATGTTGCCTTGGCAACTATAGAACTACGAAAATTACTGAAATAAAAAAATATATATTAAAATGTAAAAACAAAAAATAAAAAATGACAAAAAGCAACAATATCAAAAAAAATATTGCATATATTGCTTATATATATAAATATATATATATATAAATTAATAATAATAATAATTTTGCATTGTAATTTGAATGAGAATAAATTAGAAATGTTGCCTTGGAAGCTAAAGGAAATTAATGTAAGTACTAAAATTACTGAAATTAAAATACAAAAATGACAAAAAATTTAAACTGATTATACATCAAATTAAATAATATATATAAATCTATAATAATAATAATAATAATAATAATAATAATTTTGTATTATAATTGGAAAACAAAACAAAACAAAACAAAAAAAGTGTAAATTGATATAAATCTAAAAATATAATTTATTTAGTTCACCTTATTAACAGAATTAAAACTCAAGCTGAGAAAATAATGAAAATAATAAAAATGTAAACAGAAAAAATGTAAAAAAAAAAAACTAATTCAGATTATTAATAAAAACTTCGGTTTGAACAGATTCACGGAAATTAATCTCATTTTCATTTAGTTTACAGATTGTTTATTTAATAATACAAGAATACTAATTTGTACAAGTGATTTATTTAAGTGTTTTAAATCAGTTTCAGTTTTATTACAGTTATTAAAATTTTTGTTATTTGAAAAAAATAAATAAATAACTGAGCTAGTTTCCAATGCAACATTTCTCATTTTCATTTAGTTGTGGCTTTATATCAACATAACTAGAACTCAAACTATTTAGACTTTAACAAAAATGACTAAACCTCTAAGAAAATTGAAAACGAAAACAAAACAGATTATTAATAAAAACCACAATAGTGGTAAAACTTTAAAAAAGATTTTTTTCCCAATTTTTAGATTTTTTTTGCTCCCTCAGACAAATATTGTCTGATGCTGACAAACCATACATCAATGCAAAGATGATTTATTCAGCTTTTAGATGATGCATAAATCTCTATTTTGAAGAACTGACCCTTAAGACTGGTTCTGGGGTCTAGGGTCACTCATATGAATCCTGGACACTGACCTCCATGGAGTAAAGGTACGCTGGGTTCTCGTGCATCAGATACGGCCACCAGAGGTTAACGTCAGTGACTTTGAGGACTCCTCTGGAGCTGTCGGCCGAAGCCACGCGTCTGCCGTCGTGAGCCGAGAGCGTGACTTTCACAGCGGGTTTAGAGCTGCCCAACACGGACACGTTAAACCTGACCAGCCCTGAAACACATACTTGATCACATGAGTCTACAGGCAGCGTCTGGGACTCAGACTAACACACTGAATGCAAAGAATATGAATGATTTATATGCAATATTACACTTAACAACATGCATTTCATACTGGAACAAGACGTTGACTTAACAGCCTTCCTACTGTCTGAGAAGCCAGCGATATAAAAGATGCACAAAAAGCACATACAATAAAGAAATAAACACAAACATTCATTTAGAGAATGTAACATTTCTTTTCTGATCCGAACATGTAATATCTTTTTAAATAAACACAGTATGTGACCCTGGAGCTGAAAAATCATCTTTAAAGTTGTCCTTAACTTGTCTTAAAAGCAATGCATATGATTGATCAAACATGAAGTTTTGATATGTTTACAATAGGAAATGTACAAAATATCTTCATGGAACATGATCTTAATATCCTAATGATTTTTGGCATAAAAGAAAAATCAGTAATTTTGACCCATGCAATGTATTTTTGGCTATTGCTACAAATACACCCCAGAGACTCAAGACTGCTTTAGTGCTCCAGGGTCACATATACGAACAAAACTTAGCAAGTAAATCCTAAACAAGTTTACTTAAGTGTCCTCCTCAGTTTCACCGGTTATATACAAATATATTTGTATCTATTATATATTATACAATAGACATGTGCAAATTCCCTTCAGTTCATTTAGTGGCTCAAATCTGATAAATATCGTTTCTTGTCCTCAAATAGCATTAAAAAGCATTCTATGTATACTATATGTAATACATAACCAGTCAAGATTATGTAAATCAAGTTAAAAATATTGTTTTGTGAGATGTTTTCTGTTAATGTGCAAGACTTGTGATTCATTAGCTGCTGTGTGTAAATATCTAGAAGGATAGGAAATAAGTAAACATTCAATACCGCAAACAAACTAGTGTGTTTATGATTATGATATTAAAATAATATGATAAGTCTGCAATATGACTGTTTATGTGATGACGGGAAGCACATTCACGTTATGATTGTCTAAATCTGCTCTTAGGTTACAAATCAGGTGAAAAGGTGACACGTTTGTGCGGATGTTTACCGATGTTGTCCGAGAAGCTGGTCTCCAGTGTGATGTCATCAATGTGCGCCGTCGGTGTGGTGTACAGCAGGACCGGTCGGTGTATTCCAGCGTAGTTGAAGAAATCAAAGTTAGTGTTCTGAACGAAGTATCCAGCAGGGTATCTGAGAGCCAAAGAAGGTGTTTAAACAAGGATTAATTATTAAAGTTTACCTGAACCCGATATGTGGGGGAGTGCTGGGAAACGTTAGGAGAAAAACAGTTTAAAAGCTATTTAAATATGAATAAATAATAATAGATCAAATAGTTAATCAGATTAAAATAACAAAAATGAAATGTAAAAATATGTTTTTTTATTCAACTGTAAACAATATTTTTTTATTTTACTCAACTGTAAAAAAAAAAAATTATTCAATTGTAAAAAATATTTTGATTTTATTCAACTGCAAAACAATTTTAATTTATTCAGATGTTAAAATGTTTTTATTTTATTCAACTGTTAAAAAAAATATTTTATTCAAATGTAAAAATATTTGTTAGATATATTTTTTATTTGCACACTTATTTCCTTATTTAAATATGAATAAATAATAATAGAAAAATAGTTAAAACAAATAGAAATCAGATTAAAATAACAAAAATGAAATGTAAAAATATTTGTATTTTATTCAACTGTAAAAAATATTTGTATGTTATTCAAATGTAAAAACAAATATTTTATTCAACTGTAAACAATATTTTTTTATTTTACTCAATTGTAAAAAAAAATGTATTCAATTGTAAAAAATATTTTTATTTTATTCAACTGCAAAACAATTTAAATTTATTCTGATGTTAAAATGTTTTTATTTTATTCAACTGTAAAAAAAATATTTTATTCAAATGTAAAAATATTTGTATTTTATTTGACTGTTAAAAATATTTTTATTTTATTCAAATTTTATTTAAATAAGGAAATTAATAATATATCTAACAATACAGTAGAAAAAATGTATTTCTTATCATTGGAGAAACAAAATATTTTCCAAATAATATTTAGACATATTTATAATAAGTCTGTGTGTGGGGGGGGGGGGGTCAATACAGCATAGTAACGTGATATTTAATAGTCAATTTTTGTTTTATATTTCACAAAATGTTGTCACAACACTCAATTTAAAATTGCTATAATATTGTCTCATATATAATATTGCTATTGTATTACTTAATATGCTACTTCTATAAGCAGATGCAGATTTTAAATATTATTTTTCAATAATTAAAAAAAATGTTATCGAGAGTGTTAGTGTATTAATGTAATAAATAGTGTATATAACAAAAAATAAAAAAACAAAAAATAAAAAAATAGATTTAAACAAATAAACAAAAATGTAAAAAAAAACAAATATTCTAACAGTGAGTACAGTGCTATAATGAGTAGAAAACTACTTTAATAAAATCAATAAAAAAAATAAAATAATATGAATTTTACACAGTTTAAATTGAGTCTTCATGCAAAAAAAAACAAACATATATATATAGAGATGCCTTTTAATTTTTATCGCCTGACCTGCTGCGATCGTTCATGTACTGGATGGTTCCTGGCGGAAGCGTCTCTAGAGTTAAAGTGTTGTTCACAGCGATGGTGATTCGACACGGGTTCACGCTCGTCTGCCGCAGAACGCCGCTGATGTCCGCCTCAAATGGGAGATGACCGCCCTCGTGCACGCTCACATTGACCCCGTTCACCCACTGAGAGATAAACACATCACAGATCCTCAGACTGTGACGAATCACGAGACAAATACAACCATCTGCATCCCACAGACTTACAAGCATTGAGTAATAGTGAGCGCTTCCCACTCGGAGCACGATCCGTGTTCCCCGGTCCTGGATCCAGCGCGACGGCACCCATACGTCCCTCTCATACCACACCCAGCCAATGAAATCACGGATCTTGGCGTCTTGTGTGATGTCATTGTAGCTGGACGGCACCGGCATGTCAATAACAGGCCCTGTCTAGAACAAAACACACTCACATAAACACCTAGAACACACTCGCAGTGCAAATATGAATGATTGCATGCTTAAAACACGGTATTATGCAATTATACAAGATGCCTTTATTCACCACAAAGAGGATGTTTCTCAAGAAACCTTACAAGACACACATATTGCACATAAGTGCATTGTGCAAAAGAAGACAACTGATCAGGGAATGAATGCAAAGAAAGGACTGTGTGTAAATAAATAATAAGACACTAGATTTAAATAAATGTCATAAAAATACATGCAAAAATTTTCGAAGTAAAAATACAATATTTTAGTAAATGTGTATATGGTATATAACCCTAGCAAGAATAGTATTAAGTAGAAAACAAACATAGTAATGCAGCATTATGGGTCTGTGCAGAATATCAGAGACAATTTTAATAAAATAAACAAAAAATAGGACACTAAATAAATTATTGCATAAATAATATTGTACATAATCCTTACAGTAACATATTACAGTAAGTAGAAAAAAAACCTAATAATAAAGCATTTTGGGTACCGGTGGAAAATATTAGAAAATAATAATAATAATAAGACACTAGATTTAAACAAATACATTTTGAAAATAAAGTAAAATTTTAAAATGTAAATAATAATGAGTTGTTTTAGTAAATATAAATAATATGGTACATATAATAGTAAGTAGAAAACAAACGTAATAATGTCAAATTATAAAAACATTATTAAATATTTTGAAATATTTTGGGGGGTCTTTAAACATTAAAATATAGATCTGCCTTTTAAATTTTAGGATGTAGGTCCATCTAAAAGATTGAAAACCTATGTTTTTATTTCCATAAAGACTTTAAATGTTAGGACTAAAAATTAAACGAATGCAAACGTATTACAATAAAATGAATAATGCAGTATTTCCGTGAGATCCTCCTGTAAACTTCTCGAATTCGTCGCTTTACTCAGAAAATGAGAACATCTGTATTGACTGTAAGGTGAAGCGCGTGAGATCTCACGTGACCTCCGCCAGAGGACGCTTGAACCACTGCTGCTCGAATCCGCGGTTCCGCTCCGGGGACAGATCCGCTCGGAATCGCCACAAGCCGCTCACGTCCTTCACTTCTCTGGAGGGAGACTCCGTGGGGAACAGCATCCCGCCCTGCAGCGACTGACACACACCGCACAGAGCGGCCAGAAGCGCCAGAATCGCTCCGGTTAAATCCATCACGCGCTGCTCGACGGTCTGCTATTTACACTCAAGCGCTCCACTTCCGCAAGGCGCGTGACGTCAGCGTGCGTCACGACGATTCCTTTTTTTCTTGTCTTTTTTTTCTGTTTTTTTTCATAAACACTTTATTAAACCTTCAAATAACAAAAAGACAGATCTGTGTAGTAACTGATTACATGTGACTCAGAGCGTTTTAATTTAATGTAGGCGTGGTTTTGCTTAACGGAGGGCGTGTCCACCGATTTTGTGTGTGGTATAACATATATTTTATATATATATATATATATATATTGTATATATATGTATGAAGGTTGTACCAGTGGGCCCTGTTTGAAATAGTTTAATTTGTATGTTCGTTCATTTTTATTTATTTGTGCATTTAAACAATGTTTACGTTTTTTTAAGTTTGGTCAAGTGTCCAGGTACAGAAACCGAATAATTTAATGTAAAATAGCACTGGATAGGCCTAGTCTTCAATGTAAAATGAAATATACAATCAAACCAAAATTTATTCAGACACCTTCAACATTTCTCACATTATTACAGTTTTATTTGCTATTGCTTCTAAAATGGTTATAAAATATGACAAGAACTTTAAGAGAGTTAAACTGTGTCAGAACAAAAATCCTCTTCATAATGTCATAACTTTGATAGGAATCTATTTAATGCATTACAATCAACCAAAACTACAGACAACTGTTTTTATGACAATATTTACACAACTATCAATACTTTGTTGACCAATTACCAAGCAATGCTTCATTTTGTTCAGACTGTGCTGTGAGGTTGCATTTGCAATTCAGAAAAAAAAACATAAGCAATACATGGTGCTTTATAAGGTGCTGTTTTTAAGGTATCATTTTTGGTCCAAATTTTATAAAAAATGTTATCAATTTCACTAGTAGTTCACTGTATGAAGATTCTTTGGGTATAATATGTCACAGTTCGCTTAATTTTGCTATAGCCTACTCACTTACATAAATGTATTAGTGTCCTGTACCTACTAGTAAAATAGCCTATATATATTATTATATTATATTATTATATAATTATATCTGGTGTCTGAATAATTTTTGGTTTGACTGTGCATAAATTCTTGATAAAACTACAAAGTAATTCAGTCAAGAGCAGTGAGTGAATTTCTTTCATTTTCTTGGATTAACGTTACAGCAGCCAGTAGCTCAATTAGGCGCGGTCACTTTAAGAGACAATGAACACATACAAAAAATTATTTCCTCAACTGTTTACTTTCACTTAACAAATAACTGACAGTTTTTTCGAGCATACTTTCCAAGGTTTTTATTCATTCACTCACATCATGGCCAGCTGTCAAAATGTTTTTTTTTTGTTTCCTTTGTTTTTAATTTCAAAAACAGAAGTTCAACAATATCTAAAACAATTCTATGTTTATTTCTTCATTTTAATATTATAATCAATTATTATTATTATTATTTTGAATCATATTTTGTTTATTGTACCCTGGCTATTTTTGTAATTCGTTAAAATCAATTAGAAAAACACTTCAATAATAATAAACCCCTTATTTAAACTTAATATAGTATATTGTATCATGCATTTTATTTATTTTATAGTATTTGTGTTATATATTCATGGAAACATTTTTTAAATAGTAATTAATAATTTTTAAGAAGCTTGTGAAATATCAGATAAACACTAGATGCAAACATTTAAATATTCTCAAAGTCAAATGCACTTCAAAATAGAAACACGAGCGTGCAGGTGTTGTTTTGACCACGAGGGGGAGACTACACATCACTCTAGACTCAAGATCCACTGTACAACAGTTCACACATCTCTAAGGTATATTAGCATTCGTGCACACAGAAGAATAATGATTCCTAATGGATAGTAAGGCTACATAAACTCGTATGCACCAGTGATAAACTAATAGGTATAACAAGTGTGTTTAAAGTCAAAATAAAACCACCTGCCTCTTCAAAATGCTTTATATTTAGAATGCACAAAAATACAGCAAAATGCATATTACTATTGTGCAGTACATGTTATATAATGCAATATTGCACAAAGTTTATTTTAGAGTACAGTTCAGGGAAGTTGTATCTGAGGAGGCAAAAGAGGCAGTATTTCATTTAAAGTTTTAATTGTTCGGGACAGATACAGTAAACACAGATGAAAATGAAACAACAGTGCATGTACCATAGGGCTTGTAGCCGAGGCTAATTTGTAACACTTGTGCCTAAGAGAGCTTTTATACATTACAATTACAATGAATAAGTATGATGTCGTGAGAATGTTTCCAATACACTGGCTACTGAGATTCAGTATAAACACAGCTCGTGAAGAGCACTTGAGGATGTTTAAACTGTTCTTCAATCCGGATGATAGAAATCTGAGGCATCTTTATAAATCTTTTTCAGTA
This sequence comes from Carassius carassius, assembly GCF_963082965.1. Classification (NCBI taxonomy): domain Eukaryota; kingdom Metazoa; phylum Chordata; class Actinopteri; order Cypriniformes; family Cyprinidae; genus Carassius; species Carassius carassius. The sequence goes on along the minus strand of NC_081758.1, from coordinate 42,480,957 downwards.
TGTTTGTCAAAAGTCTGATTCATTTCTTCAGAGCCTTTTTGGGTGGACAGTTCTGTTAAATTCCTTTTTTGGGGACTCGGGACGTAGCTTCATTCTTCATCTAAGTGCTTTAAACGCTCTCATTTTTGCCTTACTTTGTGACCCAGTTTCTGTGTGTTTGGAAAGTTACAGGGAGTTGTTGTGAAGTTCGAAAGCTCTGCACATTATGCTTTTGCCTAAAAATGTTCAGGGAAAATATGAGGTCAGTCAGTTGCTGACAGGACAATTTCAGTCTTTTTTTTTTTCTTATCATATGAGATTACACATTTGATTTTAGTTTATTATTTACTCACACAGTCAAAAGAATTAGATTATCTTATTTACATGCAAACATTTAAATGTATTAATTGAGCAGATTATTTTATCCAAAAATAAATAGCTGTATTTGATTTAAAATCATCTTAATGCTGTATTTGTTTCATCTTTTGTCTTCTCCAGATGTGAACTGATGGACCGGAGTGCTGTGGATTATTGTGATGTTTTATCAGCTGTTTGGACTCTTATTCTGACGGCACCCATTCACACCCATTGGTGAGCAAGTGATGCAATGTTACATTTCTCCAGATCTGATGAAGATCTTGAATGCCCTGAGGGTGAGTAAACGTTATTTCTTTGGACCAATCATCTGTCTTTTTGCGTTTGCTCAAATGCATCTCTAAAGTGTCCTGGTTTTCGACATTGTTCGATTTTATTTTGTGTAAACATGTTTCTTATCACATCTTCCGTCTTGATGTTTATGAGACCAGGAAGAGAAATCGGTTTCCTTCAGATTTCTACACATCCTTCTTCCAGGAAGATCTCTTTGGTCTGAACCTCGTCTGTTCACTGTGACCATGTGCTGCTTCTTCTGGACGTGTTTATTGACTCAATCACTTGAAACTCTCTCAGATTTGACTGATGCAGAGTGACAGAGTGTGTGTGTGTGTGTGTGGACTGACATAATGAGGGTTGCTTGCGACAGCGATCTGTCTCTGAGCTGACATAAAATCTGATCTGAGGATAAAGTGAAGTGGTTCCTGATGCCTGTCATCGAATCGCAAACTCTCACTTGTGTCTGAGTTCTTGTTATTGGTCTAGTGTGTTCTGACTCATTGCTAGGATGTTGCTAGGATGTTCTGGGTTGTTGCTCGGTGCTTATTTAACGGCCCAAGCCTAAACAAATGCAGAATGAATCTGTGTGTGACACAAAACGATCTCTTAAGGCCAGTAATGCCACCTGTGCTGTGCCAGAGCTGCGTGCCAACCGCTTCATTCTCTGTCCCTGGAAATAATGGTGAAAGATCCTCTTGAAACACCCCATGAAAGCTAAAAACGACTTTTGTGGCTTTTGGTCCATGTGTGTATACACTCAAATACTGCATAGTTTCTTACTTTGTATTTGCATTTATTGGATGGACATGGTTCATATATGGCTCAATGAATAACAGGCAAGAGTTACAAAAATGCACAAGTAAACCGTACACTCATCAGAGTTTTCCTGAAGTGAAGTGGCTGATTGAGGTGTTTCTAACGCTGTCTGAGCCTGAATCTGGTCTGATTCGGATTGATAAACCCTGTGCTGTCCAGAGTTAGTAAACCTAGCTAAAACTAAAGATAGAAAAAAATGGAAGCTTATCGTTGCCACAGATAATTGCTGATATTTATCTCACAATTTTGATCTTTTTTTAATATAACTCAGAATTGCAATTCTGAGAAGAAAATTCTGAATTGTGGAAAAGTTAAGAGAAATTTGTAATTGTTTTTTTTTTTTTTTTTTTACTTTTTATTCTGTGGCAGAAACAAGTTTCCACACAAAAAAATAAAGAAAAAAAAGTGTCATTTGAAATGAAATACACTGATTTCAGATTTTCAGTTATCTTAACTTGGTGTACTAAAATAACTAAAACTGAAATAAAAATGGAAAAATCTATTAAAAAACAAAAACAAAAATTTACAATATTTCTAAAACTTTGACTAAAGTTAAAATAAAAATACAAAAAAGAAAATATTCAGAATATTAACAAAGACTTTAATAGTATCCAGAAGTTACAAACATAACACTGCTGTCAGAAACACATACAGTTCATTCACGCACTGAGAACAGTGTAGCAGATCGTGTCATACACACACACACACACTGATGCACCTGAGATGAGCCGCAGCCACAGTTTATTTGTCTCTTGGTGGATTTTGTGGCTCATTTCATCTCCATCAGACCAGAACGAGCAGCCCATGATGAGAATAGAACGACGGGTGAGAAATACGACCCCCATATGGAGCAGCTGTGTGTTCGAGCGACACGAGCTTCACGTCTTCTGTGCTGGTGTTTCAGATCTAGAGAGATGACTGGATGATTGAAGCATTCCACTCGTTTTCATTATGTAGACAGAAAGCTGTTCCACTCCGCTCCCAAAACATGAAAGCTGGTTCAGTGACATGATTCCTGCAGATCTGTGAGCTGCACAATGACGAGGTTAAATCCAGGATCGTTTTAAAATGATGGATGTGTTTCTTTTTTTTTTAGAAAACCATCTATAATCAGCTACTTTTAAAGGAGCAACTCAACCAAAAAAAAAAAAATCCTCAAGCCATCCAAGATTAGGATGAGTTTGTTTCTTCATCAAATTTGGAGAAATACAGCACTGCATCAGTGTCTCATCAATGGATGCTCTGCGTGAATGGGTGCCGTCAGAATGAGTCCAAACAGCTGATAAAAACATCACAGTAATCCACACCACTCCAGTCCATCAGTTAATGTCTGTAAAAGCCAAAAGCTGTGTATTTGTAAGAGACAAATCCATTGTTAAGGGGTTTTTAACTTCAAACTGTTGTTTGTGGCCAGAATAACAAGAGAGTCCATAATCCATAATAGTGTTTCCGGAGGAAGATTATAGACTCGTGTTTTAGTTAAAAATGTCTCAATGATAGATTTGTTTCTTAAAAACTCACAGCTTTTGGCTTCACAAGTCATTAACTGATGGACTGGAGTGGTGAGGATTACTTGTGGATTATTGTGATGTGTTTATCAGCTGTTTGGACTCTCATTCTGACGGCACCCATTCACTGCAGAGCATCCATTGATGAGACACTGATGCAATGCATTTCTACAAATATGATCCCATAAAGCAACAAACTGGTTGGATGGTGAGAAAACTTTCAACAAATTTCTTTTATAGGTGAACTATTCCCTTAATTAAAGAACCCAGAGACCAAAACAATGGTCTGAAGAAACAAAAAAGAAAAGCCATTCTGTTGCTGTAATGCAGTACAGTAATGCATTGCGCTAGCAACACCAGACTCATGGGTTTCATTCTCAGTTAACTAGTAAAATGTATATTAAAGTGAAAAGTCACTTTGAATAAAAGCATCTGCTAAATGCATGAAAGAAAACTCATCTTTTATTTTACAGTTGTGTCCCCTAAACAGCAATGAAAGTATATGGAGACTTTTGCAGATGTTTCTCCTTAGAAAAAGAGCTACTGTAGAAATCTAAGGTCTCCTCTAGAGTTTCAGTAGAGATTGAATCAGATTCCCCCACTTATCCACATGGAGTTCATAGCTCTTGCTGTGTCAATTCTTATGCATTTGACAGATGCTTTGCATTTCAATGAAGGTGCAATATTCATTCTCTTGCATTCAGACTAATAACTCGTTTATTTCTCCCGAGGGATTTTAGTTGATGCTTTGATGAACCGTAACTGAGAACTCAATTAAGTCTTCTCAGCCCTGAAAGATCAACCTCTCAGCATTAATATTAAAGTTTCCCTGGGCAATGTAAGACTGTATCTATGCAAATTATTGGATAGGATATAACAAAATATAGGGATGAACTCTACATGACACTGAGTGCACACCGTGGTCCACAAACTGCAAGCGCTGCTTCTCGAGGAGAGTCATCTCAATCTCATTAACACTCCATCAGTGTGTGTGTGTGTGTGTGTGTGTGTGGACGGCTTGCAAATGCGTCTCTGTTAAAGGAAAGCAGAACTAATTGAGCGAAACTGAAGCAGCGCTCCTGTGAGATGTGCTGTGAATGCCTGTTTTGTGCAGTATTTTCAGCCTTTTCACACTCTTTCATCCCTTTGAACCAATGATTGGCAACAGAGCAGAGCATTATGGGATACCCAATGTAAAATAGGGTTTGGTAACGTTTTCCCAGTAACCTTTGTTTGTTATTTTTCTCCAAGTAGGATTTGATTTTTTTTCTTCTTTTTTTTTTATATTGACATAAATATATATATATTTTAGGATTTTAGGTTTTATATATTTAACACACATAGTTAACATATATTAGGAATTTTTATGTTGTCCAGTAGGATTTTAGTTTTTTTTTTAAGATAGACATTATTATTTATAATTTGATTTTTTTATGTATTTTTTTTCCTGTTGGATTTAATTTGTTAATTTAAGGTTGACACATTTATTTATTTATTTTTTAAATTGTCATTAATATTTAATATGTAATTAATTTGTTATGTTCATTTTTTTGAATATAAGTGTTTTTCCCCTTTAAGATATATATATATATATTTTTGTGTTAATTATTTATTTTGTCCAGTAGGATTTTTTTTTAAGATACATTTTTAAGATATATTCATTGCACCAATCAGTATAATGGATGCATTATTTTTTAGAACAGATATTTAGGTATATTTAAGCTGTTTTTAGATGCTGAATCTGTCATTTTATTTTCCTAGCACGCTTTTGTTTACAATCAAAGAAAGACAGAATGAAGGATAAAAGCAGAAAGATGCTGTTGTGTCATGTAGAGACAGGCGAAGAAAGGAGAGACTCACAATCCCTCACATTCTCCTTTCTCTGTGCGGAAATGTGACTGATGAATAATTCATTTCACTGTGGCCTTGAATACTGAATGAGCCCGTGTGATTAAAGAGAGGTATGTTAATTAAGAGAGAGAGAGAAAGTGTCTGTGTGTGTGCTATAAAATCATCAGCCAACACTTTCAATAATGTTGATGTCATTAACTTAATACAGACTCTGGAAGAACATCCAAGTTTCTTCCAAAAAAAAAAAAAAAAAAAAAAGCTTGCAGAAAACAAGTAGCCTACTAAGTTACCTTAAACTTTTCAGAATCAGAAATCAGAAACCCTGTTTGAGTGCTGAAGGAGGACAATGCTTTTCTTTGTTCAGATTCTGTTACAAAAAGTTCTTAAAGAACAAGAATATTTAGATTCATTTAAGCATAAGAAGTGTTTTCCTCATGCTGTTTATATGCAGTTGCTATGGTGTTTAGGGTTGTTGCCAAGGTGTTGACGGTGTTATGAAGACTCTGTGATATTCCAATCATTGTAACATTGTAACATTTGCAGGTACTAAACAAACAAGTTTGTTCCTTTTGATTGATGGCTGAAAGGAAGTTTGGACTTATTGAAAAATCTGAAGATATTTAAAATAAAGATATTTATATTAAAGCACTTTTTAAATGTTATCAAAAAAATAAATAAAAAAAAAATGTCATGAAATGTTAAGTATTAACATTTTTTAAAACATGTTTTATGTCTTAAAGTTTAAAATTGGTCAAGAAGGATTTTTTTTTTAGATTGACATATATTTTTGTGCTCATTTTTGTATGTTTTTAGTGATGCTAAAGTTTAAAATTTGATAGTTTTGAAACATCATAAGCATGTTAAAAGTATTTAAATATTTATGATTCTTTCATATCTTAAAGATGTTTGTATAGAAGCACTTTTATCATTTTATCGGTTGAATAAAAAAAGCTCCTTAATAGTTAAACTATGTTTGTTTAATGTGTAATTAACATTTTAAGTAGATTTTATTGTCCAATAGCATTCTTTATATAAAGATTGAAATTTTGGAGGGCATATTTGTTTTCATTGATAGATATTGAAAACATCCAATTTGGATTGTGTATCTAAAACATAAACATTATATATATATATAAAGCATAAATATTTATTGAATCTATGTCATGAACATATTTGTATAGATGCTCTTATTTAATTTTATTGATAAAAAATTTGCAATTCATAAATCTGTCAGGGTTCTGTCACTTCAGTCTAGTGTTATTCATGGTTTTGTGACAGAGCCCTGATACTCTCATGTCATTGTTTTCATGAGAACACGCGGTTTATGAGCTTGCTCATTACCTGCGTGTTTGTGTCTATTCAAGCACGTGACTTGCGATTGGTTTGCTGGCCATGTGCTTGTGTTTTTTGTTTTGTGTGAGCACATGGCTTTTGTCTTAGTTCCTACATGCCATGTGCTCTCGTCAATTGTCTTGACCCCACCCATCTTGTTACCTGATTATTGATGTAATTTTCCCCACATGTGTTCCCTCGTTATCCTCCTCATTAGCTCCCTATTTATTGTCCTTGTGTTTGCAGTCTGGTTGCTAGTTCGTCATCAAACATTTGTCTGTGCACATCGTGTCTTGCCTTGCCTTGCCAGTCATGTTTAGTCTGTTTTCCCCTAGGGGGTAGTTTTTGTTTGTTTATTTTATTATTACTACTATTAAAGAGCCCTTCTCTCTGCATCATTGAGTCCTCGCCTCTACCCAAACCCTGACAGTACGAACTAGCCAGTATGAGGACTCAGCGGAAGAAGGGTTTGCACCGTCCACCAGCCTCCACTCTCTCCAGCCCCCACTACCAGCGCATGCTCCAGTTTAAGACCTTGATCTCGCTCCAACAAGGGACTGGTGTGAGGGATTTTGCCCTGGAGTTCAGTGGTACTGCAGAGGGATTGGAGTTTAATGATGCGGCCCTCAAGGACCTCTTCAATTACGCCCTTGATGAGCCTCTCAGCTGGTGGGGAATGAGGGGGCTGGACCACCTGTCGTTTGGTGAATTTGTGGAGTTTGTGGCACATTCCCCAGCTAAGGAGGCTGCAGTGCTGCCTGTGGTGCCCGTCAAAGCTGCAGTTCCCCCTATGGTGGATGAAGGCGCTGCAGTACCCCCAGAGGTGACTTGTGACATTGCACTGCCCCAGTCTCGGAGACGGAGGAGGAGAAAGGCTTCCTCCATCCCACATGGCCCGGTGGCCATTCAGGAGCCCACTGCTGGCCTGGAGGCCAATCCAGTCATGCCCAAGCCCCTTGCCCTGCCGGCGCCGCCCAAGCCCCTTGCCCTGCCGGCGCCGCCCAAGCCCCTTGCCCTGCCGGCGCCGCCGCCCAAGCCCCTTGCCCTGCCGGCGCCGCCGCCCAAGCCCCTTGCCCTGCCGGCGCCGCCGCCCAAGCCCCTTGCCCTGCCGGCGCCGCCGCCCAAGCCCCTTGCCCTGCCGGCGCCGCCGCCCAAGCCCCTTGCCCTGCCGGCGCCGCCGCCCAAGCCCCTTGCCCTGCCGGCGCCGCCGCCCAAGCCCCTTGCCCTGCCGGCGCCGCCGCCCAAGCCCCTTGCCCTGCCGGCGCCGCCGCCCAAGCCCCTTGCCCTGCCGGCGCCGCCGCCCAAGCCCCTTGCCCTGCCGGCGCCGCCGCCCAAGCCCCTTGCCCTGCCGGCGCCGCCGCCCAAGCCCCTTGCCCTGCCGGCGCCGCCGCCCAAGCCCCTTGCCCTGCCGGCGCCGCCGCCCAAGCCCCTTGCCCTGCCGGCGCCGCCGCCCAAGCCCCTTGCCCCGATGCCGCCCAAGCCCCTTGCCCCGATGCCGGCGCCGTCTAAGCTCCCTGCACTGATGCCGGCTCTGCCCTTGATGAGTGCCTTGCCGGTTTTGCCCTTCCTATCTGCTGGGGTTCCTGTTAGGCCGGAGTCTTGCTGGTCTGTTACTCCGGCACCGCCCTGGTGGTCTGTCGGGGTTTCTGTTAAGCCGGAGTCCTCTTGGTCTCTCCCACTGGTTCTGCCCTGCTGGTCTGCCCGGGTTCCCGTTAGGCCAGATCCTCGCTGGCTCGTTCCTTCGGCTCCGCCCTGGTGGTCTGCCTGGGTTCCTGTTAGGCCAGATCCTCGCTGGCTCATCTCTCCGGCTCCACCCTGGCCCACTGCTGGGACTCCTGGACTGCCTGAGCCTCCTTGGCTCAACCCTCCCGCCCCTCCCTGGTCCCTTTTAATAACTGTTTGGGTTTTCCTGCTAGTTGACTGGGCCCCCTTTCCTCCCTCCCTCCCCTATTTTGTCTGTTTTGATTTCCATGTCTTGTGTTCTGTTTTGTACCGTGCTTGTGTTGCCATGCCTGTGCTGTCATGTTCCTGTTTTGTTTTTGGGTGTTCCTCTGGCGTCCCTTTTGAGGGGGGCTAGTGTCAGGGTTCTGTCACTTCAGTCTAGTGTTATTCATGGTTTTGTGACAGAGCCCTGATACTCTCATGTCATTGTTTTCATGAGAACACGCGGTTTATGAGCTTGCTCATTACCTGCGTGTTTGTCTATTCAAGCACGTGACTTGCGATTGGTTTGCTGGCCATGTGCTTGTGTTTTTTGTTTTGTGTGAGCACATGGCTTTTGTCTTAGTTCCTACATGCCATGTGCTCTCGTCAATTGTCTTGACCCCACCCATCTTGTTACCTGATTATTGATGTAATTTTCCCCACATGTGTTCCCTCGTTATCCTCCTCATTAGCTCCCTATTTATTGTCCTTGTGTTTGCAGTCTGGTTGCTAGTTCGTCGTCAAACATTTGTCTGTGCACATCGTGTCGTGCCTTGCCAGTCAAGTTTAGTCTGTTTTCCCCTACGGGGTAGTTTTTGTTTGTTTTATTTTATTATTACTACTATTAAAGAGCCCTTCTCTCTGCATCATTGAGTCCTCGCCTCTTCCCTCTACCCAAACCCTGACAAAATCAAGTTACGTTTACTTGAGGAGCAACGTGATATAAGATATTAAGTCTTGTTTGCTTAAAATTAAGTGAGTTCTAATATCTGCAGAAAAATATTCTAGTTTTCCTTCTGAATTAACTTTATTATTCTTGACCCATGCATCTTTTTCTCCTTATTTTAAGCAAAAACCTAAATGTACATTTTTGGCATGCAAAAAGCATACGTTTAGATATTTTTACTGGAAAACAAGACAAAAATAATAAGTCAGTCATTTTATTTTCTTTCCAGCAATACACCTAGTAAATTATCAGCATGCACACATTTCTCCTCAACTACACAACTGGAGGAATCAGTGATTTTTAAAAAAGATTTTATGTGTGCATTTGTGGGAGCGAGTGTTTTGTTGTGCATGTGTGGGAAGACTATGAATATGAAAGTGTATGCATGTGTGTAGGTGATAAATAATGTTTTTGTGTGAGGACGGGCTATTCTCACAAACAGAAGAGGAAGATAAAACAGCATCTGCTGTGTGTGTCCGTAAATCTACGTCAGGTCTCAGCATGGGTTTTCTTCCTCAAGTGCTTTCATATCTTTGTATGAAAATGGGTTATTGTTACAGTTTTTGTTTACTTAGCTTATTTAGACTTTTTTTTTAAACAAAAACAAAAGTTTTGTTATTTATAAATATGTTCACAGTCACCTTAAAAATATCTGTTACCTCGCTGCCTTAAAGTTTATTATTTTATCTTAATTTGTTTTGGTGTGATGCCTTTGTTTCAACATGTTTTTGAGTTTGAAAAAAGTTAGTAGTTTATCCAACTTTCAGCTTAGTTGAGGGCCAATAAACGTGTTACTGTTCTCTGGACAATTATTTAAAAAAAAATTATACTTTTTCATATATATATAAAAAAAGTTGAAATGGCAAAACCTCTAAATTATTTTTTACACTGTGTGTGTGTGTGTGTGTTTATGTTTCAGAAGATTTATGTAAAGTGTGTTGAAAAACAATATGTGATTGTATGTGGAATGTTTTTGTTGATTGCATTGCATTATGGGAATTAAACCTTATAACTGTGATTACAATTACAGTTATTCATGAGATCATACAATGCATTATAAGGTGCATTACAAAGTGCAATTAATGCATTTAAACTATTTTTATAATGCATGCTATATATAAAGGTTTTAAGTAAAGTGTAAAAGTTTTTTTTTCCTGTTGTACAACTTTTGCGTTTGTGATTTCCGTGCAATTTGCCGAAAGTCGACACAATGAAAGATGCTAAAGGTTCATGTGAAAACTGAAAGCTTTTATTGTAGCTCATCAGAAACTAAGTAAACTCAAATTTCATAATTTCTCATGCATTCCATATGCCAAGATTTTGTTTTATTTCTCTTTTATTTATTTTCCATCACAGCTCTGTCCCATGAGCCACATATGAGGAACAACCCCTGTGATTAATTATTAAAATATAAAGCCTTTGTTTACTCGTCATTTCATCTGTGAACACTTGCTCTTAAGACTCTTTTAAGGTGAAAAGATGAATTTTAATTTCTATTTCATGCCAGCTTTAAAGTTATTTAACCCTGTAAATCCTGTCATATGAAATGCGTTGATGCAGTTGAGAATGTGATATCTTAATCCTTTTTCATTATTATTATTATTATTATTGAACCTTTAGAAAAGAAAATCTAAGAAATGTTTGCATGTGTTTTTTGTTGAATGCATGCGCATGGGTCGTGTTTCTCTTGATAATGTTGGAAGATGGAAACTCAGGGGAAAAGAATTGTTGAATAAAGTTATTATTTTTGTTTTCTTTGCACTCACAAAAAGTATTCTTGCAGTTTCAAGACATTATGGTTGAACCACTGATGTCACAAGGACTATTTTAACAGAGTCCTGAATATGTTTCTGGCTTTGAACGTTTTGCATTTCTGTCAAAAAGCTCTCAGATTTCATTAAAGATATCTCAAGATATCTGTGTTCTGAAGATTAACGAAGGACTTATGGGTTTGGAACGACATGAGGGTGAGTAATTAATAACACAATTTTCATTTGTGAGTGAACTATTCCTTTTAATGATTCGTGAACCATCATTTCAGATCAGGACTCGGAGCGCGAATCATTCATTTCGAAACAGTGAATAGCTTTTTGACATATCAGTGTCAATTTCTTTTTCAGAAGGAATTCTTGTATCTCTTTTTGTCATTCCATAATTCTGAAAATACAGCAGGAAACAATACATTTTCACAATTTTGGGGGGGAATAAAATGTTAAAATTATATATGAACAAAACCCTCTTTAAAAACCTTCAGAATATAGACAGGAATAAATATGTAAAGTTTGGTGTGTGTAAGTGCTACTGAAGTCGTAGAGATTTATGGCTCAGTTTTGAAGATAAAAATAATTTTGAGAAAACGGCTTTTACAAATTTGTATTGTAATTGAAATCTATTGTCACAAATAGATAAAGTGCTATAAAAGAAACACTTAACAGTGTCTTTTGGATGTTTTACTTCCATTAGTCTGAAAAAACACTCTACGAAGAGCCAAAAAGCCCAAAATCAAAGAATTGACAGGTGCATGGAAACACTGTTTTTGCCTGCAGTGTCTCCCTTTAAAATAGACAGATCTGTATTTCCTGAAGCTTTTAAAGGTCTTTGATCTTGAAGTCGGCATCATTGATCTTTCGTTCCTTTAGACACTTGAATGAGCTGCACCAATAACCCATAGTCTTTAATGCCTGCTGGATCTCTCACGCTCTTAGCCAATCCTCAACAATGGATGTTATACTTGGCGCAGCTTCCTGTATGCAGAGTTAGTTAAGAGCTTGATGTGTTTGCTTGAGATTATGAAATCTAATAACTCAGGGTTTGTGACCTGTGTACAGCATCTCTCTTTGTTCACAGTTGGCGACGCGGCACAACTTCCAACTTCCTCTTCCTGCAGTTGATCTAGCGGGAGGAGCGTGGTTTGTGAAAGTGAGCAATAGACGTTTGGTAGAGGTCAGTAGGTTAGAGGAAGAGCGGCATTCTGGGAGCTTTTCACTGGGAGACCTTAATGTTACATTACATTACGTAATGTTATGTTTTTAATTTATTTTATGTTGCTTTATGTTTTCAGTTGCTTTGTTGTAATTCATCTTATATCTCTCATGTTTTATGTCATGTTTTGTTATTTTTAAGTTGTTTTATGTTTTGAGATCCTTTATGTTAACTTTTAAGTTATGTTTTTATTTTGTTTTGTTGTTTGTAATGTTTTAAGATTTTTAAGTTATGATATGTTTTTATGTTTTGTTATTTTTAAGTTGATTTATGTTGTGTTTTAAATTGATTTGTTTTAAGTTCTTTTATGATCTTTGATGTTAACTTAAGATATGTTTTTATTTCGTTTTGTTTGTTTTGTTATTAAGTTGTTTTAAGTTATACACTTTTAAGTTTAACACTTTTAAGTTATGTTTTTATTTTGTATGTTTGTTTTGTTATTAAGTTGTTTGTGATGTTTTAAAATTTTTAAGTTATGTTATGGTTTTATGTTTTGTTATTTTTAAGTTGATTTATGTTATGTTTTAATTTGATTTATGTTTTAAGTCGTTTTAAGATCTTTTATGTTAACTTTTAAGTTTTATTTTTATTTAGTTTTGTTTTTTTTGTTATTAAGTTGTTTATGTTTTATGATTTTTAACGTATGTTGTTATGTTTTGTTATTTTTAAGTTGATTTATGTTGTGTTTTAAATTTATTTGTTTTAAGTTGTTTTATGATCTTTTATGTTCACTTTTAAGTTATGTTTTTATTTTGTTGTATGTTTGTTTTGTTATTAAGTTGTTTGTGATGTTTTAAGATTTTTAAGTTATGTTATGTTTTTATGTTTTTTATTTTTAAGTTGATTTATGTTGTTTTAAATTGATTTATGTTTTAAGTTGTTTTAAGATCTTTTATGTTAACTTTTAAGTTATGTTTTTTTTTAGTTTTGTTTGTTTTGTTATTGTTTATGTTTTAAGATTTTTAACTTGTTATGTTTTTATGTTTTGTTATGTTTAAGTTGATTTATGTTATGTTTCAAATTGATTTATGTTTTAAGTTGTTTTAAGATCTTTTATGTTAACTTTTAAGTTATGTTTTCATTTTGTTGTATGTTTATTTTGTTATTAAGTTGTTTATGTTTTAAGATTTTTTGCTTGTTATGTTTTTATGTTTTGTTATTTTTAAGTTGATTTATGTTATGTTTCAAATTGATTTATGTTTTAAGTTGTTTTAAGATCTTTTATGTTAACTTTTAAGTTATGTTTTCATTTTGTTGTATGTTTATTTTGTTATTAAGTTGTTTATGTTTTAAGATTTTTTGCTTGTTATGTTTTTATGTTTTGTTATTTTTAAGTTGATTTATGTTTTAAGTCGTTTTAAGATCTTTTAAGTAAAATTTTTAAGTTATGTTATATTTTTATGTTTTGTTATGTTTTAAGTTGATTTATATTTTAAGTTGTTTTATGATCTTTTATGTTAACTTTTAAGTTATATTTTTATTTCATTTTTTTTGTTTTGTTATTAAGTTGTTAATGTTTTAAGATTTTAAGTTATGCTATATTTTTATGTTTAGTCAGTTAATCCATATTGCAATTGAATTAGTTGTCAGCCCTACTTTTGATTTATTCATCCAGATTTTGCCGACTTCCGGGCCGTTTCACACGATACAGTAAATTCTATTTTTATGAATGGATTCAGTGATTCTATCTATGTTTTTGACACCACAGAAATCACAGGACCACATTCACATACACACCCACCTCCAGCGTATATATACATCAGTCTGTGTGTTTGGACACATGTATGTTATGTCAAGAGTGCAGAGACCAAACATTTGGAGCAGACCAAACACTGCATTCTCTCCAGAGATATTGTGATGAGGCACTATAGTTTGGAGATTGACCTCTGACCTTCAGCAAGGACAGTATGGAACAGCACATACAAAGAACAATGTAATGTCAATAATTTACATTTACAAGACATTTCACCTCGATTCTCTCAGAACAATAGAAACAGAACAATAAATAGCTCCATACTGTATATTTACCGTGGTGAATTGAATTGATGGAATTCTTAAAATAATTGTCTCTGGATCAGTCTGTTCTCAGAAACTCTGGGACTGTTGTTACCAATTCAGTTGGTATTTTTAGATCTTGATTATTGATTAAAGGGCTGAAGTTCACGTACTGTACATGAGCTTTTCAACATAATGTTTATTTTAAAGTTTTTATACATCGTTTGAAATGTTGATATTATCAAACTGATTTGTTTAATTTGATCAGTAAACAGGAATAAATTGGCAATATAAACTCACTCTTAAACTAAGAACACTTTTAGTTGTAATTATTTACATAGTATCACTGTTTCTTCTTATACTAAAATGTTTTATGCAACTGCCTATTTATTTACGAAAAACTAAAAGCACAGAAAAGTGATATTGAAAACCTGTTCTTTTTAAACCTATTTTTTTCTACCAAGAAAGTTAGTTTTTAATATTTTTTATAGAGTGAAACGTTTTTAGAATATTCAGTTTTAATATTTATTATTAATGTATTTTTTATCTTCATATTTAATAATAAAAATTGTTTTTTATGGAATATTACATAATTTCCTTAGTTTTGTGGTAAAAAAGCAACTTAAGCTAAATTTGTGAAATAATTCACTACACAGTAAAAATAATTTTTCATGAAAAAATGAAAAAAAGTAAATAAAAGTAAAAGGAAATACTATTAAATTTTTTCTACTTCAAAGTTTCATGTTTGATTCAATGTGTTACTTGTTTCTTTGCAATTATTTCTGAATTTTATTAGTACTTTCTGAATGAAAATAGTTTTAAAATATACTACATATTTTTTAGTATGTTCACCTAATTTCAATATTTTAGCAATTATATGAGTATAATTTATATATTATTTATTAATGTTCTGACTTAGCTTAATTTTTTTAATTTTTTATGTGCTTTTGACATTATCAATTAGTTTTGTTTATTGTTAATTTGTTTATTTAAGTTTCAGTTATTTTAGGACTTAAAACTTGTTTTATTTTAGTTAGTTGCCAACACAATATTTTCAAATTTAAGTATTTTTAAAGCATTTCTGTCTAATATTTATTTATTTTATTTCGTTTTTTTTAAAGAAGGTTTTAAAGAAGAAAACCACAAAAATCCACAAGTGCCACCCATTTTCTTTTTAGAAGTGAGTATATGGTTTTAAGTTTTATGTTTAGTTCAACTTTCATGGACTTAAAAGGAGAACACATTGTTTACTATCGCATCCTATCACAGTCAACTTTTCCAGACTAATTTCCGCTGTAATTGTCGCCAAAGAATAGCGATTGTGCCTATGGCTGATTATGAAGGCTGTCAGATGTGCAGATTGGTTCGGTGGGCTCGATGTTAATCAGGTCTGAATAAAGGGCACACGTCTGCTGAGAGCGATCTGGGTTCACAGCGTGGCCACAGAGAAAACAGGAGAGCGATCAGACCGTCATGAAGTACACAGAGTGACAGAATGACCTCTGACCTCTGCAGATCGGTGTACACGCGTGTGTTGTTTAGCGGATCCTCCCACTGTAGTGCTCTCTCATGCCGTATGACTCAGTGTTCCTGAGCACGTTGTCTATTGTTATATTGTAGGGACCAGGCGTCTCCTGGTGTCCCCTGGAGCTGGCGGGATCTTTGTAGCTGTGTTTCACAGTGTGTGTGTGTGTGTTTGTTTGTTGTGTGTCTGTGATGCTGATGAGAATGAAAGGGCACCTGGAGGTAGAAGCAAACTTTGGCAGCAAAAATCAGTGTAAAAGGGAAGGTATATCTATCGAGATCTATCTATCTATCTATCTATCTATCTATCTATCTATCTATCTATCTATCTATCTATCTATCTATCTATCTATCTGTCTGTCTGTCTGTCTGTCTGTCTGTCTGTCTATCTATCTATCTATCTATCTATCTATCTGTCTATCTGTCTATCTATCTATCTATCTATCTATCTATCTATCTATCTTTCTATCTATCTATCTATCTATCTATCTGTCTATCTGTCTATCTGTCCATCTGTCTATCTGTCTTTCTGTCTGTCTGTCTGTCTGTCTGTCTGTCTATCTATCTATCTATCTATCTATCTATCTGTCTATCTGTCTGTCTGTCTGTCTGTCTGTCTATCTATCTATCTATCTATCTATCTATCTTTCTATCTATCTGTCTATCTGTCTATCTGTCTATCTGTCTTTCTGTCTGTCTGTCTGTCTGTCTGTCTATCTATCTATCTATCTATCTATCTATCTATCTATCTATCTATCTATCTGTCTGTCTGTCTGTCTGTCTGTCTGTCGATCTGTCTGTCTGTCTGTCTGTCTGTCTGTCTATCTATCTATCTATCTATCTATCTGTCTGTCTGTCTGTCTGTCTGTCGATCTGTCTGTCTGTCTGTCTGTCTGTCTGTCTGTCTGTCTGTCTATCTATCTATCTATCTATCTATCTATCTATCTATCTTTCTATCTATCTGTCTATCTGTCTATCTGTCTATCTGTCTTCTGTCTGTCTGTCTGTCTGTCTGTCTGTCTGTCTGTCTGTCTGTCTGTCTATCTATCTATCTATCTATCTATCTGTCTGTCTGTCTGTCGATCTGTCTGTCTGTCTGTCTGTCTGTCTGTCTATCTATCTGTCTGTCTGTCTGTCTGTCTGTCTGTCTGTCTGTCTGTCTGTCTGTCTGTCTGTCTGTCTGTCTGTCTGTCTATCTATCTATCTATCTATCTATCTATCTATCTGTCTGTCTGTCTGTCTGTCTGTCTGTCTGTCTGTCTGTCTGTCTGTCTGTCTGTCCGTCTGTCCGTCTGTCCGTCTGTCTTTCTGTCCGTCCGTCTGTCTGTCCGTCTTTCTATCTATCTATCTATCTATCTATCTATCTATCTATCTATCTATCTATCTATCTATCTATCTATCTATCTATCTATCTATCTATCTATCTATCTATCTATCTATCTATCTATCTATCTGTCTGTCTGTCTTTCTGTCTTTCTGTCTGTCTGTCTGTCTGTCTGTCTGTCTTTCCGTCTGTCTGTCCGTCTGTCTGTCCGTCTTTCTGTCTGTCCGTCTTTCCGTCGATCTGTCGATCTGTCTGTCTTTCTATCTATCTATCTATCTATCTATCTATCTATCTATCTATCTATCTATCTGTCTGTCTGTCTGTCTGTCTGTCTATCTATCTATCTATCTATCTATCTATCTATCTATCTATCTATCTATCTATCTATCTATCTATCTATCTATCTATCTATCTATCTGTCTGTCTGTCTTTCTGTCTTTCTGTCTGTCTGTCTGTCTGTCTGTCTGTCTGTCTGTCTTTCCGTCTGTCTGTCCGTCTGTCTGTCCGTCTTTCTGTCTGTCCGTCTTTCCGGCGATCTGTCGATCTGTCTGTCTTTCTATCTATCTATCTATCTATCTATCTATCTATCTATCTATCTATCTATCTATCTATCTATCTATCTATCTATCTATCTATCTATCTATCTGTCTATCTGTCTGTCTGTCTGTCTGTCTGTCTGTCTATCTATCTATCTATCTATCTAGATAGATAGATAGATAGATATTTCTGGAGAGGAAGTCGGCCACCACCATCTGAACACCCGGCCTGTGGATCACCTTGAACTTAAAAGGCTGAAGAGCTAGATACCAACGAGTGATCCGCGTGTTGGTATCCTTCATGCGGTGGAGCCACTTCAGCGGAGCGTGGTCCGGGCAGAGGGTGAACTCCCGTCCCAGGAGATAATAGCGGAGGGTGAGGACGGCCCATCTGATGGCAAGGCACTCTTTCTCTATGGTGCTGTACTTAGCCTCTCTCTTCGAGAGCTTCCGGCTAATGTACAGCACCGGCCGTTCCTCCCCCTCTATCTCCTGTGACAGGACTGCCCCCAGCCCCTTGTCCGACGTGTCCGTCTGCAACAGAAAAGGGAGCGAAAAATCAGGAGAGTGTAACAACGGCCCGCCACACAGTGCAGCCTTGACCTGGGTAAAGGCCTGCGGACATGGCTTCGTCCACTGGACCGTATCTGGCACCTCGTTTTTAGTAAGGTCAGTCAAAGGGCTGGTGAGGTCCGAATAATTAGGAATAAACCGTCTATAATATCCCGCCAGCCCCAAGAACTGCCTTACCTCCTTTTTGGTCTTGGGACGTGGGCAGGTCGCAATAGCGTTTGTCTTGTCAATTTGGGTACGCACCTGTCCATGCCCCAAGTGGAAGCCCAGATACCTAACTTCCACACGCCCAATCGCACACTTCTTTGGGTTGGCCGTGAGTCCCGCCCCCCTCAGCGATCTCAGGAAAGCCCTCAGATGCTGCATATGCCGCTGCCAATCATTACTAAATATAATGATATCATCCAGGTAGGCAGCCGCATATGCAGCATGGGGCCGCAGAATCCTGTCCATGAGGCGCTGAAAGGTAGCCGGTGCCCCGAACAACCCAAATACAAGGGTAACAAACTGGTGTAATCCAAACGGCATTGTGAAAGCTGTCTTTTCTTTGGATAATGGAGACAAGGGGATCTGCCAATAACCCTTTGTTAAGTCCAATGTCGAATAAAAATGAGCCGTGCCTAGCCGATCAAGCAACTCGTCAACCCGCGGCATTGGATACGCGTCGAATTTTGACACAGCATTCACCTTGCGGTAAATCCACACAGAACCGGACTGAGCCGTCCGTTTTCGGTACTAAAATTATCGGGCTCGCCCAGTTACTATTGGATTCTTCTATTACCCCCATGTCAAGGATTGCGCCTAATTCAGCCTGAACTACCTTTTTCTTGTGCTCAGGTAAGTGATACGGCCGGCTGCGAACTACCACACCCGGCTCGGTCTCGATATGGTGCTGAATCAGGTTAGTACAGCCCGGTAGGGGCGAGAAGACGTCAGCAAACTCTGCCTGTAATTTCGTTAAATCAGTGAGTTGGGACGGCGAGAGGTGATCTCCCCCTGGGGCCAGGGCGAGGGATTGTGGTTTGACATTCGCCTCTGGTCCGAGATCATCCTCCCCGCCAATCACCGTTGCCAACATCACTGATTCCACCTCATTCCATTTTTTTAGGAGGTTGAGGTGATTGATCTGACGAGCCCCGTTCCTATCGGACCGTATTACCTCATAATCGAGATCTCCGACTTGTCGTGCGACCTCAAACGGTCCCTGCCACTTAGCCATTAATTTAGAGCTCGACGTTGGGAGTAATACAAGTACTTTCTCTCCCGGTGCAAATTTGCGTAATCTAGTTCCCCTGTTCCCCTGTGCCAGAGCTGGCTCTGGCGGTCCTGGGCTTGTAACTAATTCTCCATTGATAGCCGCCCCAACGTGTGGAGTTTTGTTCTCAAGTCCAGCACATACTGAATTTCGTTTTTGCCCTGAGATGGCCCCTCCTCCCAAGTTTCTCTCAGTACATCCAGCACCCCTCGGGGCTGGCGTCCATAGAGAAGCTCAAAGGGGGAAAACCCCGTGGAGGCTTGTGGGACCTCTCGCACAGCGAATAACAAGGACTCCATAGCCACCTATCCCAATTCTTGGCGTCTTCTTGAACGAATTTACAGATCATGTCATCTCTGTCTGTCTCTCTGTCTGTCTGTCTCTCTGTCTGTCTGTCTTTCTTTCTGTCTCTCCGTCAGTTTTCATTTTTAAAACACTAAGTTTGTGTATATAATACATACATACATAAAGACACACACATGAATGTAATGAAAATTATCTGCTCATGATGTCACAAAAAAAGAAAAGAAAAGAAAGTTGAAGCAAGATCATGTTTCTTACCCTATTGGTGGACATTTTTTTAAGTGTAAATTTACTTTATTTTTATACCTTTTCCAAAAAAAAAAAACTTCGAATATTTATATATTTATATATAGACAAAAAAATACAGAGGCAAAAATACTTGTGTGACGAAGACACTAAAAATGATCTTATTATTCACCAGAACTATCATATAACTTCAGACTTCTAATTTTGTGTATATTCTATGGTGCTTTTTGTAATTTTTGATGCTCTCATTTAGAAACAAAAAAGAAAAAGAAAACTTTTGCAAAAACTAAATTATCAAAAAGTTATACAGTATGGCAATATAAGTTTTTCTGTTACTTTAACACACACTGTAAAAAATAAAAACCTGTCCAACTCAACATTTTCTGGTGACTCGTTACATCTAAAATTTTTCAACTGGCCTAATTGAATTTAAAATAAAAATAAAATACACAAAAAAAATTCAATTTGGCCAATCGATACATTTAAATGTGATCATTCAAGTTGGAGAGGTCTGAATTTTTTTTAGGATTGAATTATTTTTTAGTTTCTAAGGAAATTTCTCCATTTATGTGAAAGAAAGTCATGAGTGAATGAGGACTGAATGTTGGTTTTTAGCAGAACTATAAATCTCCCGTGTGTAAGCTCTTTGTTTATGGTAAAGATGAATCTGTGGTTCAGTTTTCAGGCCGATCAAACGCTGTAGTCACAATGATGGGAAGAGACTCCTTAACACTGAACCGAGGTCTGTGAGCTTCTGATAAAGCAAAAGAGCCTCGGACGAGTGTCCTGGACTGAAGAGGGCAAATTCAACATCTGTTACCCCCCGGGAGCTGAAGGGAAGTTGCCTCTCTTTATGGTGGTTCACCTTTGGTTTAAAATGGATGTTCAGGATTCGGAAACAATGACCAGCACAAAGTAGCAATCTTCTGTGGGTGGAAAGTCAGAGACTTTTGTGTCTAAAAGGATATTTCACACAAAAATCCGAATTCTGTCACCATTAACTCATTAACTGTGACAAATCTCAGTTTTGTTAGGTTTGTCATTTAATGCAGTAATACAATGTCATTTAGTTTAGTTAAAAATGTGTATAGATTTATAAAATATTTTTATTAGAATGTTTTATTAGAATATTTTGTTTATGTATGTATATTTCTGAATTAGTTTTATTTTTTATTATGTGCTTTTGACATTATCAATTCGTTTTTAAGTATTTTTGTTTATTGTTAATATATTTTGTGTATATATATATATATATATATATATATGTGTGTGTGTGTGTGTGTGTGTGTGTGTACATATATAGTTTGTTTATTGTATATTAGTTTATGTATATTGTTATTACATTTTTATAATTATATAATTTTGTTATGCTTTTATAATTCATTTTATAATATTTACACACACTTACAGTCAAAACTATTTATACAATAAAATAAATTATAAAAATACAATTAAAAAATAAATAAATCTGTTTTTAAATTTATTTTTTATTAATTTTATTACATTTTAAAATTTAATAAAACATTTATATCCTATAGGACAGATGAGTAAATAATTTAATAAGTATAAAAATATAAAATAAAGTTTTTATAATTGTTTTATTAAATTTAAAAATGTAATAAAATTAATTAAAAATAATAAAATAGATAGATATATTTATTTTTTATTAAATTTTTATAATTAATTTTGTTATTTTAACTGTTAGTGTGTGTAAATATTATAAAATGAAGCATAAAAACAAAACAAAATTCTATAATTATAAATATTTAATAACAACAATATACAATAAACTAATATTCAACAGACAAACTAAATATGATCTGTCCTAATAAACTATATAATAACTTAGGACAGATCGATTATTTAATGATTTAATTATCTTCACTTTGAGGGGATCTTTAGTTGCTAAATGCAGTTGTGTTTGCTTGATTGATGCAGATATGTAAATACTAAATATTTATACTGTATCGAGTACTTGACTTGACTACAAGATCATCAGTATTTCTTCTGTTGTCTTATCTTTTTTAATTTCTATCTACTTCAAGTTTCTGTTGTCAGATTCAGGAACACACAAAAACACACTGCTGTTCTTCCAGAAAAACTCAGTCCAGGTGATTTCATGTGAAAGGTTTGGTCACTGATCTCAGATAAGCATCCTGGTCCACACGACAGCGTCAGCAGGATGACGTGAATGAAGTCTGATCTTGCAGTTTTGTGACTGTGTCTTCAGGTTGTGTTTGCGTCAGCACGATGTGCTTGAAGTGCGTCTGGCTTATCAAGCACTTCTGCTTCTTGACCGTAGAAAAGAGCTGCTTGTGGATGTTGTGAACTTTTGATACTGATTTTACAGTTTTGACTTTGATCTGTTCGACATGTGAAGGATGTGATTTATATACTGAGAAACATTTCAACACTATATGATTTAATACCATGTTTAATTCAGCAAGTGGCAACCAGTTATAATTCTCAAAAAATTAAGGATAACTGTGAGATTTTTTTTTTTTTTTTGTAAAGTTATTAGTACTTTTTAGTTTGGTTTAGTTTTTGTGCAATTTTTTGTGTACAGTTTTGCAATATACATTAGACGTGCATTTAATAATGCTGCATGACCTGATTTCTTTAAATTTTTAATTCAGCAGGTGGCATCTAGTTTCTCAAATAAATACAGAAAAAATTATGATAATTGTGCATAAATACCAAAATAAAAAGGTTATCATTAATTATCATTATTTTTGCACAATTATTATTATTTTTCTGTGTTTATTTTGGGAAAATACTCATACATTATATTTATTTTAATGCAAATTTTGTGTAAAAATGCACATTATATTTGTGCATTATTTAAATAAAAATAAATGATAATACCAAATGATATGAGTATTATTAAAATGATAATGAAAATTATTAATAATAGTGTGCACATGGATTTATCAATAAAATATCTAAATATTCTAATCAGGTTAAGTGGTTAAATTCATAATATCAGTACTTAGTCATTGGGACGCACACACAACACACAAAAGCCAGTGTTTGCTGGGAATGAGCGGCCCATTAGAGTTTAATTCCATCTCTGCTCTGCTTGTCAGGAGACCTTATATATCTTTGATGCTTCGTGTCCATATATATTCTTTTATATTTGTATATCATTGTGACAAAGTGCTTTGTTGGCCTGATTCGTGCAGTTGGACGCTCAGAGTGCCTCAATAAAATAAAACATGCTGTGAGAAACAGAAATGTGCCTCGCTCCCCTCTGAAGGTCACATGCGGCTGGATGCATTTGTAGGGCCCTAAGATTTGCATGATATGGAAAACACGGACAGAATCACAGAAATCAGTCATTAAAGATCCTTTATTGTATAATGCAAAGTAGGGCTGTATACCTAAACAGTGTGTATACGGTCTGTGAATGTTCAAGCACAAAAATACACACAGACACTCAGTCAGAAGTCTTCACTACCACCTGTCAAAATAAAAGTTTGGTTTAATTTGAAGAAATTATGACTGAAATATTTTACTATTGTACAGTAGCATGTACTTGTCAAAGTGAATTAAATGAATAATTACCACACACTTAAAACAAAAAAAACATTCAATTTGGGATTAAATACATGGAAATTTGGGAAAAATAAAATGAATTTCACAAGGCCCTAATAATTAAATTTTTATTCATTTCTAATGAATTGTTACATTATTTTAATTATTTTAAATATTTAATTCTTTTTTATTACAAAAACCTAATTTAACCATTCAAATGTAAAGTAGAAAAAAAAAAAAAAAAAAAAGACAAGAGGAAGAAAGAAAATAAGGCTGAATCTTTGAAACAATTAATGAATTTTTGTAGGGCCCTAAAAATGTAATTTTTGTTCAATATTTTATGAATTGTTAAAGTGTGCAAGCTTCATAATTCCAGTTATACATGGTTTAAAAACATAATAAATTTATTAAAATGGAATTCTAGAATCTATAATTTTTTTTTTTATTATTAAAAATGAATTTCATCGGGCACTACAACATTTAATTTTTGTTAAACTTTTAAGAAATTGTTAAACTTAATACATGCACCAAAAACAGCAGCAGTCATTAAGAAAAGTGACGTTTAAAGATCTAAAGTGACATTTCATTGATATTTTGCATGTAATGTAATGACATAAAGACATTTTAAGTGAGAAAATACAGTTTGTGTCTATATATATTGTAGTTTGGGAGACTTTCTACACTTTGAGTCAGTTTGCTGTGAGTGCAAATCTGTTATTCGAAGCGCCCGTCCAAACTTTCACCTTTCAGATTTGTGTGTGTGTGTATGTGAATGTTTTTTGAGGGCAGATTTTTAGCCAGTCATGAAATATTCATATGTCAGAAATAGTCACTTTAAATTATGGCCGAGTTGGATCTGTTTTCAACTCTGAAACCCGTTTCTCCTCAAACACCTCTCTTTCTCCTTTTCCTCTTTTTTCCATGCTCGTGACTTTAAAGGGATAATTTACACCAAAAAATGTAATTCTGTTGTCACTTACTCATCCTCATCCGAGACATAGATGAGTTTGTTTCTTCATCAGATTTGGAGAAATGTAGCACTGCATCAGTGTCTCATCAATGGATGCTCTGCAGTGAATGGGTGCCGTCAGAATGAGAGTCCAAACAGCTGATAAAAACATCACAATTATCCACAGCACTCCAGTCCATCAGTTAATGTCTGGAGAAGACAAAACCTGAAACAAATCCATCAAGACATTTTTAACTTAAAAAAATTTATCCATAATCCATAATAACACTTCCTCCAGTGAAAAAAGTGTTCTGGTCTGAATCAGGAGAGAAATCTGCACAACTCAAGCAGTGTTTAAACAGTTATAAACAGGGTTGACTTTGATGTGAGAGACAACAGGAGTTGGACTTTTTTACTAAACAAAGCGTTATTATGGTATTATTTATTTTAGTTTAAACATCTTTTGTTTTAGCTCTTTTCTTCTCCAGATGTTAACTGATGGACTGGAGCGCTGTGGATTATTGTTATGTTTTTATCAGCTGTTTGGACTCTCATTCTGACGGCACCCATTCACTGCAGAGCATCCATTGATGAGACACTGATGCAATGCTACATTTTTACAAATCTGATGAAGAAACACACTCATCTACATGGGTAAATGATGAAAATGTTTCCATTGTGATTGAACAGCTTCTTTAAAACTATCTTCTCTTCCCGTAGCAGACTCTTCAGTAGGGAGACAAAAAAAGAGCATCTTCATATTCTCTCAGGATGTCATGGGGTTGGACGCTGCATCCTCGCAGCTATCAAACCACCACAAACAGAAAAACTGAGGTGAGGTCCTTTCACTGGGTGCCCGGGGTCGGGACTGTGCTTTGAAATGAAAACTTGGCCAGAAACATTTAGAGGACCGTCGCTTGAGACTGTAGAGACAATAGACTGATTCACTGGTCAGTGTTTTGTTATGATCGGTGGCCTGTTACGAGAGTTGAACTGTGAGTTTCAGTTTCAGAGTTTTTAGATTTGCCAAAACTCAAGTTCAACCCAGTTTTGCGAGTTCAAAACACTTGCTATAAATGTTTTTTGCGAATTCAGGGTTTGATGTAGAGGTTATGATTCACTCCGGACCTGAAAGAGTGACGCAAAACATGTAGCGCATTAGTTTGATTCACATTTGACTTTGCTGCTGAAGATTAAGAGATCATTATGAAAATTATATGTACATCATGTGTGTGTATCTGTGTACCTATACTTAACCATATTTTGGCGACAAATTTGTACCCAAAAGTGAGCAAAACCTGACAAAATCGCCAATAACCTCCATTTGGGGATGTCCTCATTTGTAAAACGGGTAGACAAATAAAGTAAACAATGTTTGTTTTTAAATGGTAAAAATGCAGAAAGTTTTCTGTGAGGGATAGGGGTGAGTTTAGGTTAAAAGGTGTATAACTATCTGTATATAGGAAACAATAGAAGCCTATGTAATTTCCCCATTTAGATAAGTAAGTGTTTGTGTGTGTGTATTTGTCTGTGCATGTTTTTGTATCATATCAGGACACAACTCTGTATAATGACATGGGTATGACACAGGTATTACAAGGAGAGGGTGACTTATGAGGACATAACCCATGTCCCCATTTTTCAAAACGCTTATAAATCATACAGAATGAGTTTTTTTGAGAAAGTAAAAATGCACAAAGTTTCCTGTGAGGGTTAGGGTTAGGTGTAGGGTTGGTGTAGGGCCATAGAATATACAGTTTGTACAGTATAAAAACCATTACACCTATGGAATGAACACACTTTTCACAGAAACAAATGTGTGTGTGTGTGTGTGTGTGTCTGTGTGTGTTTCTGTATGTGTGTGTCTTTGTCTTTTGTGTGTGTGTGTGAGAGTGTATGTCTGTATCTGTGTCTGTGTGTGTCTATGTGTCTGTGAGTGTGTGTGAGTGTGTGTGTGTGTGTGTGTATGTGTGTGTGAGTGTATGTGTATGTCTGTATCTGTGTCTGTGTGTGTCTATGTGTCTGTGAGTGTGTGTGTGTGTGTGTGTGTGTGTGTGTGTGTGTGAGTGTATGTGTATGTCTGTATCTGTGTCTGTGTGTGTCTATGTGTCTGTGAGTGTGTGTGTTTTGTGGTTTGCACCTTCATAATTGTGCTGTGTGAACACACTGGTGTGAAACCGGAGATCTGGTCTAAATCAGCACACACACGTCAGTCTGTCAGTCAGGAGATCAGACGCAAATCCACAACAACAAACTAAATCCAGTCCAGCTGAGACATGTAAGAATGACCGACCCAGATCTTCTGCCCATCTTCCCCTTCATGTTTCACACTGATTTAAAGGGACAGTTCCGCCAAAAATGAAAACACTGTTTCATATTGCATGTGTTCAGCCAAATTCTGAAAGCGTTTCTATGATTAGAATCATTCCCAGTTCCTGCGGTGCATACACCTCAAATAGCAGGTACTTCCAGCAATGGTTATTAAAGTAACTATGAAAATGTTCCTCTGGTGTGAAAGCCCCCTTTTTTGTCCATATATTGAAAGTCACTGTCTACCGGCATTCTTCAAAATGTGGTCTTTTGTGTTCCACAGAATCAGGAAAGTTATGAGGGCATGTAAATTGACATTTTTAGGTGGACTGTTCCTTTAAAGAAATTTCAGGGATCCAAGGAAAAGGAAGGAAAGCAGTAAAAAAAACTCAGATTTACTGTAAAGTAATAGATTTGAAGTCTTTGTTAATAATGTTTATTTTAAAATATGCACATATTAAATCTTAATTGCATGCTTAATATGTAAAAAACAAATCCATTCATGATTCTTGTCTCGTCACATTTAGATATGGATTACATTAATTACCTTCAAACTGGCTGTTATTAAGCCTTTCATCAAAAAAACACAACTTGACCCCAAAGAACTAGTTAATTATAGACCGATCTCGAATCTCCCTTTTCTGTCCAATATACTAGAAATGGTAGTATCCTTACAATTAAATTCCTTCTTAGAGAAAAATGGTATCTGTGAGGATTTCCAGTCAGGATTTAGACGGTATCATAGTACTGAGACTGCTCTCCTTAGAGTTACAAATGACCTGCTCTTATCATCTGATCGTGGGTGTATCTCTCTATTAGTTCTATTGGATCTTAGTGCTGCGTTTGACACTATTGACCACAACATTCTTTTGCACTAAACCACTTTGTTGGCATTAATGGAAGTGCATTAGCATGGTTTAAATCGTACTTATATGACCGTAGCAGTGAACGAAGAGGTATCATATCGATCACAAGTGCAGTATGGAGTACCTCAAGGCTCAGTACTAGGGCCGCTACTCTTCACGCTTTACATGTTACCCTTGGGAGGTATCATCAGGAAACATGGTGTTGGTGATGATACTCAGCTCTATATTTCTTTGTGGCCCGGCAAAAAATACCAATTTGAAAAACTAATGGATTGCATAGTCGATATAAAAAACTGGACGAGGATTAATTTCTTACTGCTAAATTCTGAAAAAACAGAGGTGTTAATTATAGTACCTAAAAACTCTCCATGTAATAACCTAGAATGCTGTCGAAGACTTGATGGCTGCTCTGTCAATTCTTCGTCATCAGTTAGGAACCTAGGTGTGCTATTTGATCTCAATCTTTCCTTAGAAAGCCACTCTTCTAGCATTTGTAAAACTGCATTTTTCCATCTCAAAAATATATCTAAATTACGGCCTATGCTCTCAATGTCAAATGCAGAAATGTTAATCCATGCGTTTATGACCTAAAGGTTAGATTATTGTAATGCTTTATTGGGTGGTTGTTCTGCACGCTTAGTAAACAAACTACAGCTAGTCCAAAATGCAGCAGCAAGAGTTCTTACTAGAACCAGGAAGTATGACCATATTAGCCCGGTCCTGTCGCTTTGACACAATGTATTTTGTTTAAAGTGCTATATAAATAAAGGTGACTTGACTTGACTTGACGTCCGCTGCGTTCTCAAAACTCAGGCAATTTGATAATACCTAGAATATCAAAATCAACTGCGGGCGGCAGATCCTTTTCCTATTTTGCGCCTAAACTATGGAATAACCTACCTAACATTGTTCGGGAGGCAGACACACTCTTGCAGTTTAAATCTAGATTAAAGACCCATCTCTTTAACCTGGCTTACACATAACACACTAATACGCTTCTAATATCCAAATCTGTTAAAGGATTTTTAGGCTTTAATTAGGTAAACCGGAACCAGGAACACTTCCCATAACACCCTATGTACTTACGACATCATTAGAATAATGGCATCCTCTAATAAAAGTATAGATTCATAAATCATAGTGACCCCAAACTTTTGAAAAGTAGTGTATTTGAATAACTGAAAGGCAGCAGAAGTTGAAAGCATTGATGTGACGTACATGATAAAGTCTTTGAACTTTGAATTTTTCGGTCAGATGAAGAAAGCAGATCTTGAGAATAAAGGCTCATTTCAGCCCCAAGAATAAAGGGAAACACTTTCATATTTCCTCCTCACGTCCTGCTTCACTTCCTGTCCTCGTGAAGGGCACACTGCTGTGTGCCTGAGAGGTGTTTTATTGTCCCAGCGTGCCATCTGTGAGGAATAGAGCGGGACGTCCTCCAGGGAAATGAGTACAACAATGCAGGTGCTTTTCCCTGCATGTTTGAAAAGGTCGTGCCCTCGTCTGACTTCTGATTAATCAGCCTCTTTTAGTCTTTTAGATCAGATTAAAAAATTTTCACCCCAAAAGTGCAGTTACTTTAACTTTACTTTTTACAACAGCATTATACTTTTTTATGTACACTACTGGTCAAAGGTTTGGTAAAATCATGATTTTTGTAATGTTGTTGAAAGAAGTCTCTTTTGCTCACCAAGGCTGCTTTTATTTGACCAAAAATACAGTAAAAATATTACAATTTAAAATAGCTGTTTTCTATGTTAATATCTGTTAAAATGTAGTTTATTCTTGTGGTCAAATCTATATTTTCAGCATCATTCATCATCATATCTTCAGTGTCACATGATCTTCAAAATCATTCTAATATGTTGATTTACTGCTCAAGAATTTTTTCTGATCAATGTTGAAAGCGGTCGTGTTTAATATTTTTGTGGAAACCGTGATACGTTTGTATTTTTCAGGATTCTTTGATGAACAGAAAATTCAAAAGAAGAGCATTTAATTGAAACAGAAATCTTTTGTAACATTATAAATGTGCTTTCTGTCACTTGTAGCCGTCAGCTACAGTATCACATCAGACAGTGCACTATAGACCCCCTGAGGAACAGTTCCACTCATTCTCTACTATAGGAGAGGAAGAATTGTATAAACTTGTTAAATCATCTAAACCAACAACATGTATGTTAGACCCTATACCATCTAAGCTCCTAAAAGAGGTGCTTCCAGAAGTCATAGATCCTCTTCTGACTATTATTAATTCCTCATTGTCATTGGGATATGTCCCCAAAACCTTCAAACTGGCTGTTATTAAGCCTCTCATCAAAAAACCACAACTTCACCCCAAAGAACTAGTTAATTATAGACCAATCTCGAATCTCCCTTTTCTGTCCAAGATACTAGAAAAGGTGGTATCCTCACAATTATATTCCTTCTTAGAGAAAAATGGTATATGTGAGGATTTCCAGTCAGGATTTAGACCGTATCATAGTACTGAGACTGCTCTCCTTAGAGTTACAAATGATCTGCTCTTATCATCTGATCGTGGGTGTATCTCTCTATTAGTTTTATTGGATCTTAGTGCTGCGTTTGACACTATTGACCACAACATTCTTTTGCATAGACTTGAACACTTTGTTGGCATCAGTGGAAGTGCATTAGCATGGTTTAAATCGTACTTATATGACCGCCATCAGTTCGTAGCAGTGAATGAAGATGTATCATATCGATCACAAGTGCAGTATGGAGTACCTCAAGGCTCAGTACTAGGGCCGCTACTCTTCACGCTTTATATGTTACCCTTGGGAGATATCATCAGGAAACATGGTGTTAGCTTTCACTGTTATGCTGATGATACTCAGCTCTATATTTCTTCGCGGCCCGGTGAAACACACCAATTTGAAAAACGAATGGAATGCATAGTCGATATAAAAATTCATCCGTCCGCTACGTTCTCAAAACTCAGGCAATTTGATAATACCTAGAATTTCAAAATCAACTGCGGGCGGCAGATCCTTTTCCTATTTGGCGCCTAAACTCTGGAATAACCTACCTAACATTGTTCGGGAGGCAGACACACTCTTGCAGTTTAAATCTAGATTAAAGACCCGTCTCTTTAACCTGGCTTACACATAACATACTAATATGCTTTTAATATCCAAATCCGTTAAAGGATTTTTAGGCTGCATTACTGCCCTGAAAGACAGCGGAGACCAGGACAACTAGAGCCCCAGATACAGATCCCCTGTAAAGACCTTGTCTCAGAGGAGCACCAGGACAAGACCACAGGAAACAGATGATTCTTCTGCAAAATCTGACTTTGCTGCAGCCTGGAAATGAACTACTGGTTTCGTCTGGTCAGAGGAGAACTGGCCCCCCAACTGAGCCTGGTTTCTCCCAAGGTTTTTTTCTCCATTCTGTCACCGATGGAGTTTCGGTTCCTTGCCGCTGTCGCCTCTGGCTTGCTTAGTTGGGGACACTTCATCTACAGCGATATCGTTGACTTGATTGCAAATAAATGCACAGACACTATTTAACTGAACAGAGATGACATCACTGAATTCAATGATGAACTGCCTTTAACTATCATTTTGCGTTATTGACACACTGTTTTCCTAATGAATGTTGTTCAGTTGCTTTGACGCAATGTATTTTGTTTAAAGCGCTATATAAATAAAGGTGACTTGACTTGACTTTTGATCAACTTAATGCATCCTCGTGCATTTTCTTATACAGTGTATATTATGTTATATGAGCTGATCTATCATTCATACTCTCTCTATTTCACACTGTTTACTATATGATCTGCATTTATTACTATTCACTGCATCAAAAACCATGCCAGGAATCACTAATTTTCGTAGCTTTAAAACTGCAGGACTGATGTTTGAAACGCTTATATGAGAACTCTAGCCAATCTATTCTAGTTTCTTTGCCGCATGTCTGTGTGTCTCTGAAAAGAATCTCACGGTTCATCTTCTGAAGAGTCTGTTGGGAAGTTGACAGCAGACTCTTCCTTTTGAGATGTAAATATTTCTGCTAAAAAGGAAGACGTGCTCATTATTCCACTCCGTCTTTATAAAAATCTCTCTGGTACTTCAACCAAAACACTCCCGACGTGTTTACTTTCCCACCACCCTTTCATCTGTGTCACAAAGCAGTGATGGATTTGCTCTCTGGGGGAGGATTGTGATGGGTGTGTGTTTGTGTATTTTTGTGTGTGTGTGTGTGTGCTCTTGTTTTTGTGCCGTATCAGGACACAACTCTGTATAATGACATGGGTATGACACAGGTATTACAAGGAGAGGGTGACTTATGAGGACATAAACCATGTCCCCATTTTAAAAAAACGTGTGTGTGTGTGTGTGTGTGTTTCGGTTTGTGTGTTTGTTTGTTTGTGTGTGTGTGTGTGTGTCAAGAGGCAGGTGCATTAGACAAAAGAACAGTGTAAAATTAGCATCAGTGGCCAAACCTCCCTGCTGAGGCTTTGATTGGGTGCCAGACGCTCTTGTGGAACAGGAAGTTTGATTGAAGCCCAAATTGGAGGTCAAGGTCACGTGAGGTCACGTCGCATCCTGAGAAGAGTACAGTATGTCCTACTAGTTCCACCTAAAATACAAATTCTTTTATTCACCTTCATATCATAACTATATTGTTAAAAAAATCCATAAAATGTAGTTTTCTGAAATGTATGAAAAAAAAAAATACAGTAGCAACATATTAGGTTTTATGGTTTGAACTAAATGTACAGTTAAAAAAACATATAGCTTTTTTATTAACTGATATCATCCCACAAAAAAAATCACAATAATAATCCAGCAAACAAAAATAATGGAAAAATAATACATATATTTAAAATGTAAAAAAATTATTTAATTTGAAAATGAAGGTTCAAATTAAATACATTTTTTACATTTTAAATATATGTATTATTTTTCCATTATTTTTGTTTGCTGGATTATTATTGTGATTTTTTTTTGTGGGATGATATCAGTTAATAAAAAAGCTATATATTACAATGACAAAATTATTCAACTTTATTTTTTACAATTTGCATCCTCTTCTGCATGTATATTTGTTAGTTTTTATGAGAAAACCGACTGTTGACAAGAAATTGAATATGGAAGGACAAATTGAAAATTTTTGTTTTGTTTTGCTGTTTTTTCTCTCAAATATATATATATATATTTACACACACACACACACACACACACACACACACACATATATATATATATATATATATATATATATATATTAGTTTGACAGTGTCTTCTGTGCACATAGTGTGACTTCCTGTAGCATTAACAGTGTTTGAGTAAACAATGCCCACATTTGAGCATGATTGCAGTCTATGTTTAATGCAATTTATCTACTACAAGTCAATAACCAGCGTTATTATTGGTTATTAACAAGTCTAAAGACATTGCCAGATGTATTGATCCCCCTTGTGTTATTTGAGAGACTCTGACTCCAGCTGAAGTTGAGGATCTGAGCTGAACGGAGCTGCTTGTCTTCATCATCGGGGAGGACATGTTTTCAGAATCCAGCTTCTTGTGTCTGATAGAAGTTCAATCAAAAGCAGCCGAACATGTTGTTCATTTGTTTTGTCACTCATCCAGACGGGTTCCTCAACTGTCTGTTGCCTAATATTTCCAGCAATTGTTTCCCTCAGAATAGTTTCTTAGTTCACGGTGACCGTGATCAATACAGGGACCGGGTGACAGGAGAAATATCAGAGACATTCCTCAAGTCCTGTGTTCATGATTTCGCCTAGTTTTGACATCTACATTTTCTGTGAAGTAGACATGCTGTTTTATATTATTGCTTATAATTTAGACCAGTAAAGTTGCATTTACATTCATAGAGAATATAGGGCTGGATTTAAAGTGACGGTTCACATTCTGTTATCATTTACTCAGCCTCGTCTCATTCCAAACCCTTATAGTTTTTAGTTCCTCCTTAAAATTAACATCAGTGGAGTCCAATGTTGTTTGAACCCATCTAAATATCTGACAGAACTTTAATTTTGTAATCAAGATTGAGCCATTATTTGTAATTGAAAGTTTCTGAAGCTATTTCAAAACTTTAATCCCTCCATCCATCCGTCTATCAATCTATTGTCATTCTTCCTTGTTGTCTATCGTTCTATCCTCTGTCCATCATCCATTGTTCTCATCTGTTGTTCTTTCTGTTGTTCTATCATTCTATCATCCATCATGATCATTTTCTATCCTTCCATCTATCCACCCACCCATTACTCTTTCTGTCCTTCCATACATCCATCATCTGTTGTTCTTTCTGTTGTTCTGTCATTCTATCATCCATCACTCTCTCTATCCTTCCATACCTCCATTCATCCATCCATTCATTGTTATTTCTACTGCTCCATAATTCTATCCATCATCCATCCATCTATCATTGTTTTATCTATCATCCATTCTACTATCTATCTACCCTTCCTTCCTTCCTTCCTTCCTTTTATCTATCCATCTGTCATGTATCTACTGTATCTATCTATCCATCTATCTGTCCATCATTCTATCATCCATTCATCCATCCATCCATCCATCATTCTTTATATTTTCCTATCATTCCTTCATCCATCCATCCATCCATCTTTCTTTCTATCCATCCATCCATTGTTCTTTCTGTTGTTCCATCAATCCATCCATCCATCAGCATGTTTAACTTTATCTCGATCTTCACCTAATCATAATATAGACCAAGATGGCGGCGTGTCCACATTGTGAGGCTTGGCGTTTCTCCAGTTCTTGCAATTCTGCAGTATTTTTCCTGCTCATCTCGGGTCTGTTCGTACTGAACAGCTTTGCCTTAACATCATACACCCAACAGGAGCTTTTGGGTATTGGTGAGCTCTTTTCAAACAGTTTTATCACCAGTCTTTGACTCATCCCTAAGATCTCCAGAACAGCCGAGGCTAAGCAATCTACCCAGCTAGGCGGAAGTGCTTGCAGGCAGCGTTGAGATCGTAAACAAACAAAAAATGCTCCGGCTCTCTTTACCCAGCATTTTTCTTGCTAATGTGTGGTCACTGGTGAACAAAATGGACGAGTTACGACTTTGCATCACCCACAAAAATAGATTTTTGGACCGCAATATCACGGTTTTCACAGAAACATGGCCACACAGCGACGTAGCCAATAATGCTAATGAGCTAACCAGACGCTACACGCTCCATGCAGATAGGACAGCAGATGACTCCGGCAAGACAAGAGGAGGTGGATTGTGCATTTAATGCCTCGTTTCCACCGCAGGAACTTTACCCAGGAACTAGGGACTTTGGTCTGGTACTTGGTGTGTTTCCACCGCAGGAACCAGGAAATAAATAAAGTTCTGGGTAAAAAAATGCCCCTCAGAAAGTCCCCGCTGGTGAGGTAGTACTTTTTCAAAGTTCCGGAACTTTCGGGGCCGGGATTAGGGCGCTAAACATCCTGATTGGTTGAGTTCACTCAGCATTGTGACCTCAACCACCATTTATTCGGATAATTTTCAAAATATTACTGTTATTGTGTCATGAAATGTAATTTTAAAAGTATTTCAGGCGAGAATGTAGTTGTTTAAAATTCAAATCTGTAGTTTATTTATAAAGACTTATAAAGCTCCATGCGATCAGCGGGAGCTCAGTGCTTATGTATCCGCCGAGAGCAGCCTCACCTCGGCTAGACCTTCTGATGTGTGCCGCTGGCTTTGATGTCTCTTTAGTGGTTAAACATAAAATATAATTCGTTTTGGATAAATCTAACTGGTTATCTCTGGACTGTATTCAATTTAACTATATGTTAAAATGAAAATAAAAAAGGCAAATTTATATAATATTTTGTTTCATTGTAATGGCTGTATATATATATATATATATATATATATATATATACACATATCCCTGAACTAAGCACATTTCTGCAGTTGTTATTTTGTTTAAATGAAAACGAAAGGAGGCAGTGGTATTTGATATCCTATTTCGTTTTATTGTAAATCTACAGAGAGGAAAATTGCAGTAGCCAAGGTGAGCTGACTAATGTTATCAAGTACGCTGCTGTTTGCAGATTTACCAGATTTGCGTCGTCGCGGACACCTTATACCGTGGCCCCCTTCCTCCACCTTGGACAGTCCGATCATTTTTCTTTATTTCTCACCCCGAAGTATTCACTAAGTATTCATCAACTGTGTGAAGCCATCAGTGAGGACCATCAAAGTGTGGCCAACTGGAGCAGACTCCAGGACATATTTCAATACACGGACAGGAGTATGTTTACTTCTCAGGCTGCCATTGCTCTCACATGAAGAGTCTAAGTACTGCTACGAGCAGAAGGTAGAGGAACACTTTTCCATCTCTAACCCCCGACGCATGTGGCAGGGCATCCAGGTCATCAGTGACTACAAGTCAAGCAACTTTACTCCAACAGCCACAGACGTCTCCTTCCTTAACGAGCTTAACGAGACAGCCACCAAGATCACACAATGCCTTTAACCGTCATTTTGCATTATTTACACACTGTTTTCCTAATTAATGTTGTTCAGTTGCTTTGACACAATGTTTTTTGTTTAAAGCGCTATATAAATAAAGGTGACTTGACAATCAGCAGAAAACCAACCCCTCAAACTCACCTCCACAGATGTCCACAATGCACTGAGCCGGATCAATGCACGCAAGGTTGCTGGCCTGGATGGCATTCCTGGATGTGTGCTTAGGGCATGTGCAGAGCAGCTTGCAGGGGTCTTCACAGACATTGTCAACCTGTCCCTCACCCAAGCAACTGTGCCAACATGCTTTAAGTCCACATCCATTGTGCCAGTACCGAAACACTCCTCCCCGATGTGCCTGAATGACTACCGCCCTATGGCATTTACACCTATTGTCATGAAGTGCTTCGAGTGACTGGTTCTAGCTCACCTCAAACACTGCCTCCCACCCACACTGGACCCACACCAATTTGCCTACCGCAGAAATAGGAGCACAGAGGATGCAGTATGCACAGTGCTGCACTCTGTACTCACACACTTGGACGATAACAACAAATGTGTTCGGATGTTGTTTGTTGACTTCAGCTCAGCATTTAACACTGCCATCTCCTCCAAGCAGACCTGGACATTAACACCTCCCTCTCTGCAACTGTATAATGGACTTTCTGACTGACAGACCTCAGCATGTTAGATCAGGCCACACATGCTCCTGCACCATCACACTCAACACCGGCGTACCACAGGGCTGTGTGCTGAGTCTATTCCTCTACTCCCTTTACATCATGACTGCAAGCCTGTGCATGGATCCAACTCATTATCATTATCATTATCCTTATCATCATCATCATTAAGTTTGCAGATGACACAACGGTGATTGGCCTCTTCAGAGACAACGATGAGACTGCCTACAGGGAAGAGGTACAGCACCTGGCCGCATGGTGCGCTGACAACAACCTGCTCCTTAACACCAGCAAGACAAAGGAGCTCATTGTGGACTTCAGGAAGAAGAAAGGAAGCATGCATGACCCCATCCACATTAACAGGATGGTTGTTGAATGTGTCTCCAGCTTCAAGTTCCTGGGAACCACCATCTCGGAGGAACTGTCCTGGACCACAAACAACTCCAGCCTGGTCAAGAAGGCTCACCAGCGAACCAGCTGTCTTCAGCCATCCTGGTGAACTTTTACCGGTGTGCGATCAAGAGCATCCTGACCGGTTGCATCACAGTCTGGTATGGGAGCTGCTCAGTTGCTCACCACAAAGGACCTGAACAGGAGGGTGAAAACTGCCCAACGCATAACAGGGACACCACTTCCTGCTATTTAGGACATTCAGAGAAAACGCTGTCTACGTCTTGCTCACAGCATTCTTAAGGATGACTACGACAATAGACTGTCTAACCTCCTGCAATCCAGGAGGGGCTTCAGGAGCCTTCGGACAAGGACACACCAAACACACACACTCCTCACCCCTTCTCAACACTACATCTGGTTTACAAAAAAAAAAACAACAGTTCTCTTGTTATTACTTGCATTAATGTCTGTTCATCCCAGAATACTGAATGATCCATTTGCACAATGGAATATTTTATATTTTCTATGCACTTTTTTTTTTTACTGTACATTGCACTGGTGTAAATTATGTTCATATGTTTATAGTTTCTGCTTATAGTGTACAGTACATACACTTGTTACATAATCCATCTGTATAATATGTTCATAGTACAACTATCTGTATATCATGCTGATAGTATTTTAAATCTGTAAATTATGTCCATAGTACTGCCTTATCTGTATATTTATTGTACATTTGTAACATATTGTAGACACTGTATATCCTGTACTTAATGCTTATTGCACTTCTGGTTAGATGCTAGCCCCATATTGTTGCCTTGTACCTTACATGTGCAATGACAATAAAGTTGAATCTAATCTAATCTAATCTAATCTAATCTAATCTAATCTAATCATAAAATGAAATATCAGTCCAAAAACATGTACATTTTGAACACATGAAGTGTCTTGATTGGTGTCGTTTTCTGTCCTGCAGTGATTTCCTAATGAAGGGCTTGTCTTGTTTTTAAATAGCCATTAGCTTTTGGTTAATGTCACAGCCAAGAACTGTGATTTATTAGCCAATACTAGTCAGCGTCAGCTGGTTTTAGTGGGAGGGACAGTCTCTTTCTAGAGAGTGTTTGATTGGACAAATCTTTATACACCCCTGTTAACACGATCATCAATATATCTTGCCAGTTTTCCCAGAAGAGAAAGACTGTGAACTGTAAATACGCTTACCAGCTGAAAGTTTATTTTGTCAGCTTTTACTACAGTAACCTAGAAATGGACAAGATATGGATGGAAAGCCACAAACTCAAAACAGAACTTTAAGAGATCTTTTGAACTGGAAGTTAATTGTATGTATTTTTACTGAAAAACAAGTCAAAAATACTGATTGAGAGTCTCATATTTTGCACTCAGAGAAATTATGAATGTCCCTTAATCAATAACAATGAGTTCAGACCAATATGAAACATGGGTTTAAGTTTGACTGTTTTACTTCCCGCCACTCTTTGTGGCACTTAAATAATATAAGTTGTATATTTTAATAAATATAAGTTTTATTTTGGACAGAGTAGGCCGTTCTGCAGGCAGAGTAGCTTCCTGTTGACTTTAATTGTTGCAACCTTCTTGCAGCCTTAGCTCTTCAGACCAGCTCCAGATCTGGAGTGTGTGTGTTTGTGTGTGTGTGTGTGTGTGTGTGTGTGTGTGTGTGTGTGTGTGTTTGTGTGTGTGTGTGTGTGTGTGTGTGTGTGTGTGTGTGTGTGTGTGTGCGTGTGTGTGTGTGTGTGTGTGTGCGTGTGTGTGTGTGTGTGTGTGTGTGCGTGCGTGCGTGTGTGTGTCTGTGTGTGTGTGTGTGTGTGTGTGTGTGTGTGTGAGTGAGTGTGAGTGTGAGTGTGATGGCAGATCTGGTGATGTTGTTTATTAATAAGTCTTGGCACAGTAGATGTTCAGTTGCTAAGACCAGAACATCTTGTGTGCCAGGTCACCTTCTCTGAGTTGCTGTGTGTGTGTGTGTGTGTGTGTGTGTGTGTGTGTGTGTGTGTGTTAGTGCTCACGTTCTTCTGTTGCTGACACGCTCGGTATGAAGTGTGTGTAAATGAGTGTGAATTCTTGTGGAGTCAGTCTGTGGGCAGCTGGCCTCCTCTCTTCTCTCAGTTTTTATTAGTGTGTTTGCTGAGGCGTGTGTTTGCTGGACTAGTGCTATCACACCTGTCTGAAACACATCACTAATACAAAGCTTTCAACTTTTTAAAAAACAATTTGATTGGGAATTTTTGACAGGAATAGGGATTTACGTCTTTTAGTGTAATTCAAAGCAATTTAACACAGATAATGCATTTCGAGGAAGTGTCTTCTTCCACACTGATCTGCAAAATATAATTGATTAAATATGATGAAATATAGAAATTAAGTACAGATTCACAGATGACATTTCAAGCATCTCTCCATCTATCCATAATTCAACAATCCATCCATATATTCATCTGTACATCCATCCATCCATCCAACTGTCTATTAATCCACCTATTCATCCACATATTCATTCATCCATCCATCCATCATTCAACGATCCATCTATTAATCCATCCATCCATTTGACTATTCATCCTTCATCCATATATTCATCTATACTTTAATCAATCCGTCTATTTATCCATCCATCCATCTTTCAAAAATCCATCCATCCATTCATCCATCATCCATCTGCCTCTTCATCCATCCACACATCCATCCATTTGCCTATTCATCTATCCATTCATCATCTATCCATCCATCCATCCATCTGTCTGTTCATCTATCCATCTATTCATCCATCCATCCATCATCTATCCATCTGTCTATTCATCTGTCCATCTATTCATTCATTCATCCATCCAAAATCTGTCCATATATTCATCCATCCACCTGTCATCTATCCATCCATCCATCTGTCTATTAATCTATCCATCCATCCATCTGTCTATTCATCTATCATCTCCATCCACCCATCCATTCATCCATCTGTCTATTCATCTATCAAGTCAAGTCAAGTCACCTTTATTTATATAACACTTTACACAAAATAGATTGCGTCAAAGCAAGTGAAGAACATTCATTAGGAAAACCGTGTGTCAATAACGCAAAAAGACAGTTAAAGGCAGTTCATCATTGAATTCAGTGATGTCATCTCTGTTCGAACCGAAACTCCATCGGTGACAGAATGGAGAAAGAAACCTGTGGAGAAACCAGGCTCAGTTGGGGGGCCAGTTCTCCTCTGACCAGACGAAACCAGTAGTTCAATTCCAGACTGCAGCAAAGTCAGATTGTGCAGAAGAATCATCTGAGACAAGGTCTTTACAGGGGATCTGTATCTGGGGCTCTAGTTGTCCTGGTCTCCGCTGTCTTTCAGGGGTGTAGAGGTCCTTTCTAGGTGCTGATCCACCATCTGGTCTGGATACGTACTGGATCTGGTGGCCACGGTGACCTCGGAACAAGAGAGAAACAGACCATCTATGTATCTGTCAAATGAGGAGAACAATAGTAGCAATCAGAAGAATCGAGAGAGCAACTGTATGTAAGTGCTGTGACAATATAAACAATGTTTTTTTTTTAAAAATAGAATAGAATAGAATAGAATAGAACAGAATAAAATAGAATAGAATAGAATTGGTAAGTTCTACTATAGTCCGTTCATCAGGAGCTGGCGAAAAAGATGTCTAGACGTTTTTTGAAAATGACTAAAGACTCAGCTCTTTGAATTGAGATTGGGAGGTCACTCCAGCTGGGCACAGTCCAGAAGAAGGTCTTTGAGAGTGATTTTGTGCCTCTTAAGGATGGCACCACAAGGCATCGTTCACTTGCAGAATGCAAGCATCTGGAGGGCGCATAAGTTTGACCTAGTGAGTTTAGATATATTGGTGCAGTGCCAGTTGTTGTCTTGTAGGTAAACATCAGTAGCTTGAATTTGATGCGAGCAGCTACTGTTAGCCAGTGTAACCTGATGAAGAGAGGAGTAACAATAGCATCACAGTTGCATGTGATTCAAATGAACGATTGCCTGTAATAGATGGTAGAAGATATGAAGAGATATGTAGACCAATACCTTCACACCTCACAATCATGTGGGGGGTGTGGGAAAATGTGAAATTAGTGGAGAGGGCTGCAGGAGTGGCAGGGTCCTCTGGTTTGATCCAACTGGAAACGAGTAGCAATAGAAGGAATAAAATCTGCTTTGTTTACAGCAGACTGGCAGTTCCAGAGACCAAATGGAATAGAGTGAAATAGTAGAGGACATAGGGACAGGCTGTACATTATTAGGATTGGCCTGCCTCCAACGTACACTGCGTGCTTTCAGTAGATTAGAACAAGTTATACAAAAAGTAAAGAAAGGAGGAAAAATCAATACTCAGCTGCCTTGTCTGTGTCCTTGCTCGGTGGAGTCGCACACTAGTTTATGGTCTTTAAAGAATGCACGAATGTAAAGGTGTGATGTCTTTATTTCAGTTATTTATTTTTGTACAGACTTTAAAGTTGTGTCCCTTTTTTTTCAGCCAGATTCTTATCTCTCCTCAGGACCTCGCACACACACACACACACACACACACTGTGTCCCCTTGCATCGCACCTTGCATTGTGGTAACAGCTTGATTAAATTTCAGCTATATAGAGCAGAGGTGATAGGAAATCACAGCATCATCAGGAATGTCTGCCGTTCTGCACTTTATCAGCTTTCCTTCACAGTCGTCCCAGATCGTCTCTGGGTGAAACGTTTCAAGCATGCACTGATCCCAGAGCACATCCTGACCTGAACTAGATGAAAGAGCAGAAATACTACTGTTTACAAACAGTCTCTAAACACCACAAGCCAGCTGCCCTTAACGTGAATGATATACTGTATTTTTCTTAACATTTTGACATTTTAATTTCACGTTTTCACTTGTTTCAAGCATAAAATTCATGCAAAGTTATGTGAAGTTCTTATTTTTTGCATTGAAAGTGGTTACCTTATTTACTGATTATTCAGTAATCAGTAATTTAGCTCCTTTGTAGTTTGGCACAAAACAGATTTAAATGACAGTGCCATTTCTGATGATGATGTGAAGAAATAGTTAATTTTATCACCATAAAAGCAAATATTTTTGTCTTCAGAGGACATCTTAAACAAAGTACCAAGGTCCAAACTGATGAGCACACACTATGATCATGTCAGCATTATTTGGGTTAGTACTGTCCGCTTTTGTTCACCCCTGATGTCTGATCCACCTTCATACTCATACTGAATCAATCCCTCAGCTGTCAGGTTTGCTGTTTTGTTAGTCTTTTGGTCGCCTGATCACTGGTGATCTGCAATGTTTGCCCAGTATTTAGGTTATTGACATGTCAAACATTGAATGAGGTATTCACAAAAATAAATTGCAAGAAAGCTTTGCATGTGCTGCCTGTTTAGTTTTCATAGAATGTGTACAATTTATTTTTTAGTCGAAAATATCCTCAACCTCAAGCCATTCAAGATCAGGATGAGTTTGTTTCTTCATCAGATTTGAAGAAATGCAGCATTGCATCAGTATCAGCAATGGATGTTCTGCAGTGAATGGGTGCCGTCAGAATCATCATTTAACATCTGGAGAAGACAACAGGAGATTGACTTTTTCACTGGAGGAAACGTTATTATGGATTATGGATATTTTAGCCAGAAGAAACGGTTTGAAGTTAAAAATGTCCAAGTAGATTTGCTTCATCTTTTGTCTTCTCCAGATGTTAACTGATGGAGTGGTGTGGATTATTGTGATGTTTTTATCAGCTGTTTGGACTCTCATTCTGACGGCACCCATTCACTGCAGAGCATCCATTGATGAGACACTGATGCAGTGCTACATTTCTCCAAATCTGATAAAGAAACAAACTCATCTACATCTTGAATGACCTGAGGGTGAGCACATTTTGGGTGATTATTCCTTTAAGTATAAACAAGTTAAAAACAAGTGGAAAAATCTACACTTATATTCGAAATATGACAAATATAATTTGCAGCATTGTTAAAGTACATTTGTCATGTTTCAAGTTCAAAAAGTCTAATTAAAAACTCATTGAGAAACCAAAAAAATGTTGTTAAATGCAATTTGCACGCCACATTTCTAAATTCTGAGCGCTATAAATGGGTTTTCTCCCACATCAGTTCAGAAGATCGCATCTTTCCTGTGATTTCCTCCATTGCCAATCACTCCTGCTTTAGTTGTGTATGTGGCTTTTATCTGATTGATTGTTGGTATTTTGGTTTGGCCAAAAAATTGTTATTTCAAATCTTGCTAGTAAATTACGCAAATAATTATAAATATATTACAAGTGATACACTAAATTAGAATTATAAAAGACTGAAATACACTGAAAAAAATAATGGTTCAGGAGTTACATTGAAACCATTTTCACTCAGAAATGGCTTGTAAAATTTGCAAAAATTAAAAAAGGTAACTTTGAATTCAGAGTGAAAATACGAATTAGAAAGACTGAAATACACTCAAATCATTGGTGTGGGATATATTTAGAAACAATTTTCATTGAAAAACGGTAAGTAAATTTCACAAATAATTCCAAAGACATGTGACATTAAATTTAATTAGAAATGTTTTAAGTATAGAAAGACACAAATACACCGAAAAAAACTAGTGTAGGATTTACTTTTAAACAGTTTTAACTCAGAAATTGCTAGTAGATTAAAAAAAATAAATAAATAAAAAACCTGTGGCATTGAATTCAGTGTGAAATTTTAAAGTAAAAAGACTGAAATGAAGTGATTTAGAATTTAATTTGGAAAACGTTTCAAACCAAAACTGGCAGTAAATTATACAAATAGCCAAAGAAATGGAAAGTAAGACACTACATTAAAACAATAATAGTATTTTCTTGTGAAACATACTTTGTTTTATTAACAACTTGAAAGAATCAGTCTCAAACCCTTCTCTACCGACTAGCGACTATTTACAGATTTAAGAGCCCTAAAATTGTGCATTGGTCAAACATTTAATATTATGAAATATTTTAATTTAAATGCTTACAAAAATGGTTTTCATGCATGCATGAATATGAATGCATGGTCACTTTTGAATGGACATTAATGGAGAAAGATGGGCCAATCAGTCAAACATTGGTCATTAATAACATATGATGATTATTGACAGGATATTTATGTTAGTGCTCAGAGATGTACAGGTCATGTACATGTCAGATGAGCTCTAGGCACTGAGATGGACAGGAATATGAACAGATAAATCTTTGACTGGTTAAGCAGATTTAAATAGTCGTGAAAGTAGGTTAAATATTGCATTAACATTTTGCAGATTCAGTATTGGTGAGCTGTTTCACGTTGATGAGTCTCATGTTAATGTGGATAGTTTAAATCTTGCGGCTGTACTTTCCAAACTGTTTGACATTAGTTGTGTTTATATTGTTTATTTTCAGTGGTAAAATAGACATCATGTTATAAATGCTGTTGATGGAGCTTCACTTACACTGAACACAG
Organism: Carassius carassius; assembly: GCF_963082965.1. Lineage (NCBI taxonomy): Eukaryota > Metazoa > Chordata > Actinopteri > Cypriniformes > Cyprinidae > Carassius > Carassius carassius. Next base: position 42,436,739 of record NC_081758.1, on the reverse strand, counting down.
AAGATTCCTTAAAGTAAATAGTAAAAAATCATATTTAGCAAAGAGACAAATACATAGCCTTAGAGACCACCAATAATGTAACTGCAAAGATACTTAAATATAGCCATATATATAGATATATATATATTTTTTTTTATTAAAATGTTCAATAAAATATATAGAAATATATTTAAGAGATGTGTGTGTACAGAATGTTATATATATAACGTTATTCCAGCAATGCATTTATTTAAATAAATATTTTATAAATATATATGGATATACAATAAATATATATTATTAGAAAATATTTCTACAAAATATATTTGATACATATTTTATTTATCATTTAGTGTCCACAATGTAAAAATGCTCTTAGAAAATAAGAAAAAATCATTTTATTGAAATTTATCATGAAAAAGTACACTCTTAAAAATAAAGGTGCTTCACGATGCCATAGAATAACCTTTGTGTCTAAATGGTTTCATAGAGAACCTTTAACATCTGAAGAACCTTTCTGTTTCACAAAAATCTCTTTGAGGTGAAAGAAGGTTCTGCAGATTATAAAAAGGTAAGAAAGAGATGGTTCTTTAAAGAACCCATGACTGAATGGTTCTTTCTTCTATAGCATTCACTGCTAAGACCATCTTTCTCGTGATGTTTCAGTGTGAGTTTAATTAGAAAGGGATTAGATGTTGATACAGAGAGAAGCTCGTCATCAGACAGAAAAAGATCTCTGACCTATTGCCTTATGAAAACATGATCTCACTATATATATGTGGTCATTCATGGACAAGCAGTTTTGTGTGATCAATGGAGCAGTTACTTTACATTAATATAATGCATATATTTACACTCCTCCACAGTTGTCTGTATCACACTTGATTATAACATGCACATATGACTGGGTTATAACCTCATGAATCAATGAACGAATGATGCATTTATACTCTTTACACTGCTTTATCAAATAACTGAATTTAAAGAAATTTCTACGAAATGTTTCAGGTGTAATATATATATATATACAGTACAGACCAAAAGTTTGGAAACATTACTATTTTGAATGTTTTTGAAAGAAGTTTCTTCTGCTCATCAAGCCTGCATGTATTTGATCAAAAATACAGAAAAAACAGTAATATTGTGAAATATTATTACAACTTAAAATAATAGTTTTCTATTTGAATATACTTTAAAAAAATAATTCATTCCTGTGATGCAAAGCTGAATTTTCAGCATCATTCCTCCAGCCTTCAGTGTCACATGTAACATCAGTCGATCACATGATCATTTAGAAATCATTCTAATATTCTGATTTATTATGAGTGTTGGAAACAGTTCTGCTGTCTCATATATTTGATCAATAAAAGGTTTAAAAGAACTGCATTTATTAAAAAAAAATTCTAATAATATATTTTCTTTACTATCACTTTTTATCAATCTAACACATCCTTGCTGAATAAAAGTATTGATTTTATTTTAAAAAAAAAGAAAGAAAGAAAGAAAAAATTACTGACCCCAAATTACTGACCAGTAGTGTATATTGTTATTATAAAATATTTATATTTTAAAAATATAGCTTCTTTTTTTTTACTTTATATTCATCAAAGTATCCTAAAAAAGTATCACATGTTCTGAAAAAATATTAAGCAGCAGAACTGTTTCCAACTTTGATAATGAATCATCATATTAGAATGATTTCTAAAGGATCCTGTGATAATGATCCTAAAAATTCAGCTTTGCATCACAGAAATAAATGATAATTTAAAGTATAATACATTTGAAAACAATTATTTTAAATTCTAATAATATATCACAATATTAATGTTTATATATATATATATATATATATATATATATATATATATATATATATATATATATATATATATATATATATATATATGTTTTATATGTATATATATATATATATATATATATATCTTATATTAAATTTAAAATAATTGTTTTTGCACTTAAATTTGGAAAGTGTTGCAGAACAGTGTTATTTTAGTATTTTTTATTATTATTTTTAATATAATTTTTATAATTATAGTAGCTTTATTTAATTTAATTAGTTTAAGTTTTAGTACTTTAGTTTGAGCTTTAGTAATTTTATTATTTTTTTTATATTGCTACGTACAGTAGTTTAATTTTATTTTCATTTTCATTTCAATTTCAATTTATTTTTATTTGAGTTTTAATAATTTCATTATGCAACCTTGTTTTCGCCATGGAATAAAATGGGTGTTTGGGACTTTTAATCTCGTAATTTTGAAAAAAGTCAGAATTTCAAGAATAAAATTTGTGAGATATATATAATATTTTTAGCTCCCATATTTTTAGTGCTTCAACTTCTTACATTCAGTTAGTTTTTAAAGTTTTTCATTTGATGTTTATTTGATTTCAAATGTATTTCAATTACTAAAAATCAATGCAAAATCAATGCAAAAATGACAGATTTAACTTTTTAAACTGATGCTCTGTGAACAAGAGTTTTGACTGTTGTAAAAATATGAAACAAAAATCAGGCGGACTGAAATAATAAGAGATAAATAATAAGGACTAAATATGTAATTGTTGTAAATGGAATATTCCTTTAAGTTGTTTGAATTACTAAAGAATGAAGGAATGCATGTGATGTAAAAATGAAATGCAGCCATTTATTATTATGCTGGAATGCATTCACTATATCATTAGCAGTTACATCATCATAATATCATCAGTGCATTCTGACAGGTTGACAAAACTGACACTTTCAATGTAAATGAGGAATAAATGTAAATATGCACAGGCAGGAGACGGTTCAGTGATGCTTTGCTGTTGGTCAAAATTCATCAATGCTTTGAGCAATAATACACAGCAAACAGCAGCGCTTACATCAACATACATACATGTGTAGAAAAACATACATAAAGATGATGTTGATGTGCGTCATGAGTACAGAAGTTGCACATTTCCCTGTTTGTAGTCACAAATACTAATCATCATATTCATTTGCTCCAGCTTGAGCATCGAAGCATCACATTAAGACCCTCAAAGTTTATAAAATACAAGTCATTTGTCCTCACAACAGACTCGAACAGAATCTTTTTGATATACAATATAAGTTTGTGCACAAGATGCATGACTTCAGACGTCCATAGCAAGTCTAGATGTGTTAAAATATCATGCCACAGACTGAGTGTGAGTGTCATAGTGTAGTTAGTTTTAAGCAAACTCATCACACAGAACAGACCGCTTTCACTTTGACCATCTTCATTGACCAGCAAAAGGTTTTAAGTGTGTGAATAAAGCAATGTATGTCTGGGTTGAACTTAGAAATGCCAAAGCACTTGGTTCCCCTTTTTTTTTCACACTGCGCACTCATTTTTAGGAGTCTGAAAGCAGTTTGCAATACTGAATAATGTAAATAAATTAAGTTAACTTTTTATGTATGAATACATTTTACATATATATCGTATTTTCCGGACTATAAGTCGCACTTTTTTTCATAGTTTGGCTGGTCCTGCGACGATAGTCAGGTGCGACTTATCAAAATTAATTTGACATGAACCAAGAGAAAACATTACCGTCTCCAGCCGCCAGAGGGCGCTCTATGCTGCTCTGTGCTCCTGTAGTCTACACTGAAAACATAGAGCGCCCTCTCGTGGCTGTAGACGGTAATGTTTTCTCTTGGTGCTTGGTTCTAAATAAATGCGACTTATAGTCCAGTGCGACTTATATATGTTTTTTTCCTCGTCATGACATATTTTTGGACTGATGCGACTTATACTCAGGTGCGACTTATAGTCCAAAAAATACGGTGTGTGTGTGTATATATATATATATATATATATATATATATATATATATATATACATATGCAGTGCAAAGCATTAATGAGTACTAACCCTCTAAAACTTAATGAATTCATCAATTACTCTTTACTTAGAAGACATGTTAGGGTTCTTCTGAGACATAATGTTCCCAACAGCTCCGTTTGATCAATTACCAAAGAAGAATTGGCAAAATAAGATATTTTTTCATCAAAGAGTTCTGCTTGAGTTAGTAAAGCTCTTCTATAGGGATGAATGAGTGCTGAAAATGTGCTTAATCAATGCTTGCATGAATTCACACACTACTGTGTGATTTAATATTAAAACTGGAAACAGAGGATGCTACCCTCCCCTCATTCCCTGCATTATTAGACATTTATTCAGCATGACACTGAAGATATTCATTCTCCAGAGGTGAAAATCCTTCAGTGGAAATGCACTGACACTCTTGAGCAGCTGTGAGAGATTCTGTAGAGATGAGCTGAGCAACATTTCCCTTTAAACACCAGAGCGTTCAGCAGTGAAACAGGACAGATGTGATATGAACTTCTACACTCAGTGCAAGAAGGGTCAGAGCAGTGTACTTTAAGAATATTATACATTTTCTGAAGTAAGTCTCGGGTGTACTCATTTCTGCAATCCTTCATTGAAGCAATATTGGCTAATTTAATTATCTCACAGGAAATATTGGCATATGTTTTATTGTTTTTATTAAGTACAAGTTTAATCTGTTTCAATTTTGCCATCTTTCCATTAATTATATAAGTAATCATCAAGAAAATACAAATACATCTTTTATATTTATTCAGAGGGGCTGTACTCATTTATGCTGTGCAATGTATATATATATATATATATATATATATATATATATATATATATATACATATGTTTATGTGCACGCGAAAATGCTGTATGAAATTATTTATATGTATCCATATACTAAAATTAAGTGAAATAAAATTTTTATGTATGCATATTATATATATATGTGTGTACTCATAACTGTATGAAATTATTTATAATTAATATTATAAAATAATTAGTATAAACACATAAAATGAATTTCTAAGTTCTTGAATAAGTGACTCGATCCATTTTTTGGTTCATTTGAAGCGAATTTGTTTCTTTAAAACTCAACTGTGAAACACTCTATGAAAGCGTCAATATAAATACTGTAATGCAAATGTATTAGTATTGTATTAGTTTGCTGTAGCTGGGTTTCTCTTATCTGTTCTCACGGCTCTGTGACCTTTCACCCTTGACCTCTGTGACCTCTCACCAGCAGAGTACTGATCGTGGTTGTGTGTGTAAGTAATGCACATCTCCAGCATATCAAAGCATTTGTAAATATAGCCTATGTGTGTGTGTTTGGCAGATGTCTGTAACAGATAAAGGTCATGCATTTATTCCCCGTCAGACCTTCACAGAGGGTCCGAGTGGCTTTAGTCCAGCTCCTATTGATAGCTACTGTACGAACTCACATCTACTGGTCATGCAGTGGACTGCTGTGGTCAGAGATCTGCATTAACTACTCTAGTGTCCTGTAGAAACAGCCTGTGTGTGGTTTTCTTGTTGGTAAGTTGATTGGCTGAGAACTCATTGTGTTGATTGTGTGTCGGAAGCGGGTCGGTCTCGCTCTAGTTCGGACAGGACAGGCCTAATGCTGCACTGATGGAGGCCAGAATCAGGATGACGCTGGCGATGACCGCTACACCGCTGGACCGGTAAACCACACGTCCGTTACGCGGCTGAACGGGTCTGAATGTTTCCACCATTGGCGTCCCATTTTTGAACTTCAGATCAGAAAAACCCCGAAGCTGTTTGAAGACACAATAATCAATAAGGTTCAAAATGATGATAGGAAGTTTTTTTTTTTTTTTTTTTTTTTTGGGTGAGCTGGCCCTTTAAGTGCTTACTTCTGAAGTCGTAATAGAACCAGCCATAAGTGTCAATTTTTCGAACCATCTGAAAGCTGAATAAATGATCTTTTCATTGATAGGGTTTAAATCTGAAATCTGAGGGAGCAAAAAATATAAATATTGAGAAAAATTTTATTTTAAAATTGTCCAAATGAAGTTCTTAGCAATGCATATTACTGATCAAACATGAAGTTTTGATACATTTACGGCATGCAATTTATAAAATATCTTCATGGAACATGATCTTTACTCAATATCCTAATGATTTTTGCCATTTAACAAAAAAAATCTATAATTTTGACCCATTGTAGTCTTTTGCTACAAATATATTTTGTATCGTTAAAATTGTATATAAAAATTAAAACTATTTTATGTCAGCTTGCTGCCAAGGCAACATTTCTCATGTTCATTTACCCAAACTAAAATAACTAAACTAAAACCGAAAGACATAAAAACTATAAAGACATAATTTTATATTTTACAAAAGGACAACACAATAACTAAAACTTTAACCAAAATAAAAATAAAACCTAAAACCAATATATATGAATAAAACTATAATAATATTTCAATGATACTAAAACAACACTATTTCATAAGACAACCAAATAAAAAATGATGGAGAAATATTACATATTACATATTAATAAATGCTGTTTTCCTACATGAAATGTGCATGAAATGGTTATTTATATACGTAAACATACATGACTGGAGACAGCAATGTAGATGTGGGGAAAACCAATAAAACCAACTCTTCTCCATCATGTTAAATGTTATGGCCCGTTCAACTCAGAAGTTTTTAGTGTTTAAGCTTCAGTCGTACCTGTTGTCTGTCGAGGGGAATGGGGTTTTCAAACACCGTCCACACCACAGCCTCCGTGCAGCCCGGTGTGGTCAGCGAGCCGGCATACCGGTAATAGTTCGTCATGTTGGCTTCAGGCAGAATGAGCTGATTCAGAGAGATCTTAGTAAGCGTTGTGTTTCCATCTGTCCAAATGAAAAAGAGTTATGATGTGAGTGCATGCATGTGTTGATGAATGCATCTTATGCTCACCTACGTTGCATTTATTTGATCAAAAATATAGCAAAAAAAAAAGAAAATATTTTTGCTATTTAACAGTATTGTTTTCTATGTGAATATCTGTATAAGTGTAATTTTAATTCTGTGATGCTCCGCTGTATTTTCAGCATCATTCCTCCAGTCTTCAGTGTCACATGATCTTCAGAAATCATGAAAATATGATGATTTACTGCTCAAGAAACATTTCTGATTGTTATCAATGTTGAAATTATTTTTTAATATTTTTGCGCAAACCATGACACATTTTATTTTTCAGGATTGAATAAAAAGTTTTTTAAAACTGTTTATTTGAAATCTTAAAACTATAATTGTCTTTGTTGTTAATTGAATGCATCCTTGCTGAATAAAAGCCTTTGTTTCTTTCTTTCAAAAACAGAAAAATCTTGCTTTTGAACAATAGTGTGTTTTTAAATATTTCTATAAATGCATAAAGTTTTCTTTTATGGTTAGTATTAGTCTGTAATAATTATATCTAGCTTTATTTGAAATCTCTAAAAATATCTATTAAGTTTCCACGTAGATTGTATTTTCTTTTAATTAAAATTTATTTCAGTTAATTTCTTCCTAAATGTTTTGCAATGACAAAGATGTTTTTATAATTCAAATTAATGTGTGCATATTAAAAGTGTGCAATTTCTTTGCTACTAACAGCACCAAGTGGAACAAAATAATGAAAAATAAACCTAACAGTTCCAGAAAGTCGTATTGTCCCTCAAGCTCACGTCATTGATTGAGTAATAATCTGGCATGTCGTGTCGCTCAAACAAACAGATCAATGTCATGAAAGCGTCAGTGTTTCACTCTTCTGCCAAACTGCTGAGACTCTGAACATTAAACTGACATGATGCAAACTAGTTGAACATTAAATACATGACACACTTCACTTTTAAAAGGATATTCCAGGTTATATGACGATGCATTCACAGGGATTTAAATAGAGTAAAAGAATCAGAGCACCATGCATAGATGTATGCACATATTCAAACGCAGTCAAAATGGTTTATTCCAGAGACGTTGCTCAGATTGAGGTTGTTTTCTTACTTGTATTCTGGATGCTGCGCAGGGCTTGTGTGAAGTCATTGTACTTTTTGTTTGTGCTGGTTGACTCCTGAAAGTTAAAACCAATGTTGACTTTTCATTATACAAATTCAAAAATCATTGCTGAGCAAACCGAACAAGCTCATATTTCTTGATTTTAAAGCGCAAGTGTTTCACACCTCGTAGAAGAATCCCAGCACGGCGACTCCAGAAGGATCTCTGAGTGCATCTTCAAGTCTGTTGTATCTTTGTTTCATGTGCACTATATGCAGCTGGAGAGAGAGTAACACACATGATAACACATATTCTTGTACTTTTGTTTATTTGCAAAAAAAATATAATAATTTGGCCTAATAATAATAATAATAAAAGTTAACAAATATATAAATAAAAAAATTTTATTGCATAAAGTTTATTTATTTATTTATTTTTAATCCCCTCCACTAATATTGGCACCCTTCAGTAAATATGAGCATAGGCAGCTGTGAAAATAAATCTGCATTTGTTTATCCTTTTGAACTTTAATTTTAAAAAAGCCTTTCATTGAAGTAAAACTATGGAAAGTGGCGGGAAACTCACATTATGTAATGTGTTTCTCTAATGCATGTTGGCTACAATTATTGGCACCCCTTGAAATACTTCAGAGTAAAGTATATTCCCGTTCATATGAGGAACACAAAGGCCCTTAATTATTTACATTTAGTCATTTTGCAGACACATTTTTTTCAAAACGAATTACAATTGGGGGATGCATATGCGATTCTTCTTCAAGAGGCAAACAGACACAGGAAGTGCTTGTAATACCAAGGTTTAGACATTGTTCCAATAAGTACAAGCTAGAAAGAAAAGAATAAATAAAGAGAAAGCCTGTTTTTTTTTTAAGGATGAAGCCAAGTAGTTTCGAAAGAGATACATTTTCAGCTGTCGCTTGAAAATTGTCAGGGATTCAGAATTCCGGATAAGGGTTGGGAATATCATTCCGATAGCCAGGATCATCCATCACAAAGAGAAACAGACTGTCATCAGAACAAGACTTTTGAGCTTCAGCAAATAGAAGGTGGCTTTAAGATCCCCATTTCCACCGTCAGGGCAATAATTAACCTCTTAAGAACAAAAATGTGATTTTTTTTAAATGTTATGGGGTTTCAAATCAAAACATGACTTTTTGTTATGAAACAGGGAGTAAAAAGCATGTTTATTACGCATTTTGGGAGACATAACAAATGAACAGGGAAAGAAATTATATTTCAGTATTCTATTAAATATTATATATCATTATGAAAAGCTCGTCAGTTATTATTCCCATAATTACACTTCTTTTTTCATGTTGTCCCAAAATCACATTCATATGCAAATTATTTTTTTGTTTATTGATACATTGTATGTAATAAGAAAACCTGTTTACGGTCATTTTACACACATTTTGCAGAAAGAAAAATGGTATATTGAATCTTTCTGTTAGTTGAGAATCATCTTTATACAAAGTCTGGTAAAAAAAACAAAAAAAACAATTTAAACTAAAAATGCATTGGTGATTTAAAAAATAAACTTTTTTTTATTATTTTTTTTTTTTACCTTTTTTATGCTCTGAACAATGTAAAGACATGGAAGAAACGAACTTTTTTCCTAGAACTTTTTTCTCGGGTCTTACGAGGTTAAGAAGTTACAACTAAAGATACGTATTACAAATCTGCTTGGAAGAGGGTGTGTGTCTCTATTGTCCTAATGCACGGCGAGGAGGAGAGTTTTAGGGGCCAAAGAGTCTCCGAGGATCACAGCTGGAGAATCAGATTAGTTGAGTCTCGGGGTCAGAAAGCCTCTACATCAACACATGTTGTTCAGGAGGGTTTCGAGAAAAATCCTTTCTACTCGAACTCCAGCATACTCAGTTGTCAGAGGAGTTTGGTGCAAACAGGGTTTTTATGTCAAATAACTTTACGAAATAAGCTATTTTCTGTCACTGTTTGGATGTAATAAAAGTTATAAAACATGTTCTGTCACAGACCAATAATTCTAACCTTGATATCAGGATTGGGCATAAAATAATGTCATGCATGTGAAAGAGTGCTGTAATGTTGCTCAGATCCAGACAGGAATCGTGTTTGTGTGGTGTTTTTCTGCTGATTGAGGGAGAATACAAGACTTCTTCACCTTACAAACGGTTGTCAAAACAAAAATGCACCAAAATGCATCATGTTTTGTGAGAAAGAGTAACGAAGTCCAGCAAAACAGACACTATTTTTTGAGTCAGCTGCACAAAATTAGTGAGAAACGAGTACATCAGTAATATGTTGTTGTTGGTCTTACCTCCATAGGATACTGCTCTCCATCGACGGTGTGTTCAGATCCAGGACCTCCGTCCGTGCCCCAGTGGAGGTGAAACTGCAAGGCTTTGTATGTTTCTTCCAGATTTCCTCCAGACACTGTGGCTGTGATGGGTATATTGACCTGAACTGAAGTGGAAAACACAACATTACAGTCCAGCATCACACAGAACACTTTGTTTCTTCATCAGATTTGGAGAAATGTAGCATTGCATCAGTGTCTCGCCAATGGATCCTCTGCAGTGAATGGGTGCCGTCAGAATGAGAGTCCAAACAGCTGATAAGTAATCCACACCATCAAAATCCAACCACATATGTTTAAACGCTGCTTGATCTGTGCAGATTTCTCTCCTGATTCAGACCAGAACACTTTTCCACTGGATGAAGTGTTAGTATGGATTATAGACTCTATGTGTTTGAGTTAAAAACATCTTCATGCTGGATTTGTTTTTAGGTTTTGTCTTCTCCAGATGTTAACTGATGGACTGGAGTGCTGTGTATTGTTGTGATGTTTTTATCAGCTGTTTGGACTCTCGCTCTGACGGCACCCATTCGCTTGCTGAGACACTGATGCAATGCTACATTTCTCCAAATCTGATGAAGAAACAAACTATATTAGTTGCTCAGTCAAAAACATTTCATGAGCTCAGCAAAGCGTGACAAAAGAGACATTTCAAGCTCCACGTCAGAGTAGATTAGTTTAGTTTTTGTCTTCAGCTGCTGTTCTTGTCCAGTTTGCAGTTTTACCCGAGTGGCCATTGTTCTTCATGGTGCTGTCGAACACGGTCTGGTAGCCGGTGAATCTGAAAGGCGTCAGTCGTTCATCCAGCTTGGTTTTCTTTGTCACTATGTTGATTGGTGACTGTCTGCTCTTCCCACAGTCTGCATTGACTTCTTTCCATCGGTCTGGTCCTTAGAGCAACATGGAGAAGTTACAGTACGTTAGATTTAGTTTAGATGCTGTAAATGAGTGACGTGTCTAGAATGGCATGTTAAGATGCTCAGCGTACCTTTACAGTCGGATGGACAGCTCACTTGTGTCTGGTAGCACCAGTCTGTATGAATATAAAAGATTAGTTGGGAAACCGAAATGCTTTATGCATTTTTTTTTTTTTTTGCAATTTAATGCATCTTTTGTTAATCAATAATCAATCATACTAGATCTTCTAGACAGACAATACACTAGCAGTCAAATTTTTTAATGTTTTTGCAAGTCATTTTTGATTAAAAATGCAGTAAAACAGTAAAATTGATAAATATTATTCCAATTTAAAAGGACTGTTTTCTATGTGAATATCTGTTAAAGCGTAATTTATTTCTGTGATGTTCCACTGTATTTTCAGCATCATTCCTCCAGTCTTCAGTGTCACATGATCTTCAGAAATCAGAATAATATGCTGATTTGGTGTTTAATTACCATCATTTAATCAGAAATGTTTCTTAAGCAACAATTAGAATGATTTCTGAAGATCATGTGGAGTAATGATGATGAAAATCCAGATTTGATCACAGAAATAAATTACACTTTAACAGACATTAACACAGAAAACATATTTTAAAATTGCAATAATATTTTAAAATTTTACTGCATTTACTGTATTTTTGATCAAATAAATTCACCCTTGGTAAGCAGAAGAGACTTATTTCAAATACATAACAAATTTGAATCATTTCAAACTTTTGACCGATAATGTATTAAACAAGTTATTAATTCTAATGACTTCATTCTATTGACTTGTCCAGCAGGAAAACCCCTCCCTGCTGCTCACAATGAGCACAGACAACATTGAATTGTTCGGAGAATTGTTGATAATGACAAAACTATCTTCAGATTCTTAACAGAAGTAGTAACGGGATGTTTTGAAGTCTCTCAGGCAACTTCTCAAGAAGTTACTCAGTCATGATAGATTTCATGACCCCTGCATCTCCTTTTCCTTCACAACGAGATCCTGTTATTTTAGAAATTAAAGAGACATGTCACTGATGACCCAAATGTTTTAGCTTGGAAGCTGCTCTTGGTTCTTTCTTGTTTTGCATTTGAGTCTTAGATGTTTCTCCTAAAATGACTTTGGAGGATGATAATTGTTACACAGTAAGACTACAGAGCGGTAAAATGAATGTGGAGCACCTATAAGATCAATTCATGAGAAATGTTTGAGTTCAGTTGCACATATTGCTAAAAAAAGAGTTTTAAAATGACTTTGGAAGTTGGCCAAACCTCTTTAGGTTAAAATACACGTCGCACAATTGAGGAAGGTCATTTCTAATGCAAGTGATATTTCTCTTCTGCAAAGACATTATTGATTCATAAATTCATTTGATGACCTTTCTTTGCACTCTTTGTCAGAATGAGCTCATATGATCTTGTATTGACACTGATGACAAACATTTCATTAAAGGAAAGAATGACTTGGTTTCTTTGTGTTAAAACTAACACTTCCTTCTGATTGTGACTCGTGTGTTTCAGTGACTTATTACTGATTTAATGAACTAGATAATGATCATATTTAATAGATTTAACTCTATTAAGTGTGCAATAAAAACATTTTATTTTGAAATATTCAATTTTGAAATATCAGCCCATTTGCATGTTCACATCCATTAAAAACTGTGATGATTTCTATAGAATAAAAACAACAATTCTGCCTAAAACTAAATCATTAAAATGTCTTGTTTTTACCATCTCTTTATACATTTATCTCAGATTTTTATATATATATTATACATTTTTTCTTCTGAGAATTTGTGTCTCAGAAAATTAAATCAAATCAGTAATAATAAAAAAATAAAATAAAAATTAATTAATTAAAATTAAAAATATTACGATTAATGTATTTTGATTGCACATGAAATTTCCATGCATTTGCTTAACATAAACTAATAAATTTAATCTGATGCACATTTGTCAATCATGCATAAATCAAACTAGATTTCAGTAATAATGCTAATAAACTGAATGGGTTTTAAATGAATATCATCAATAAATACAGTTTGTTCCAACCTCATTACTGAATATTGCTTGTGGATATTTGAACAACGCTAATACTTTTTAACCTAATAATATATTTAATTAAGTTTTCACAAAAACAGATTTAAGCTGACAGTTTTTATTTTGCCCAGCTGTATTTACTCAGTGCATCTTATAACATAGACATGAAAGATATAGCACCAACATGTAATAGATAATGATCACCCCCTCCTAAAAATCAGGTGTATCTAATCACCTTCTCAAGGACACACAAAGCCATCTGATTTTGACTGTGATCATCAGTGCTCATTTCAATCAGCTCAGCATTAAACAAGCTTTCCTTGAAGTTTTTCAGTCCTTGGTAGTGCAACTGAAGCAAACAATCAACTATGAGTGACAAGACACTGTCAGAAGATCTCTGGGATAAAGATGGAGACAAAAACATTTCAAAGGCTTTATCAACACCTTGAAGCACAGTGAAGTCTATTATTCAGAAGTGGAAGGTATTTGGTTCAACACAGACCCTCCCTGGATCAGGACGACACTCCAAACTGATGAAAGAGCCGGAGGAAACTGCTCAGAGAGGCAATAGAGAGACCTACATCAACTCTGAAGCAGCCTCAGGAGTTTATGACAAAGAGTGTTCATTGTGTTCATGTAACAACAATATCATAAATCATCCACCAATGTGGCTTGTATGGAAAAAACTCACTCCTTGAGAAAGGCCCCGTGCACTCATAACTGAGCTTTGCCGAAACACACCTTGAAGATTGTGAGGCAGATGAGACTATAATTAAATTATTGGCTTAAACACCAAATGATATATCTGGTGGAACTCCAATCCAGAGCTCAGCATCCAGAGAACAGCGTCCCCACATTAAAGCATGGAGCTGATGATGTCCTGTTCTGGGACTGAAGCACTCGTCATGATAGAAGGAAACATGGACGGACCAGAAAGCTGTCAATGGGAACAAGGTTTACCTTCCAGCATGAAAATGACCCAAAGCACACAGCAGAACTGAGCACACAGTGATTGAAGGAGAAAAAGCTGACTGTTCTTGCATGGCCTCGTCAGGGTCCAGACTTAAACCCCACAAACACTCACCATCAGACTGAATTGAGCTCGAGCAGTTCTGCAAAGAAGAGTGGGAAAATATTGCAAAGTATAGATGTGCAAAGTTAGTAGAAACAAATCCCAACAGACTGAACGCTGTAATTAAAGCAAAAGTTGCTTCAACAAAATGCTGACACAAGGGGGTGATCTTGTGTGTGTGTGTGTGTGTGTTTACCTTTATGAAAAAAAAAAGTTTATGCTATTAAAAAAGTGTGCTATTAGTATACTTCTTTTAAACTAAAAAATACGAAAGTATGATTTTAGTTTACTTTTGATGTACTCCTCAGAAATATACTTAAAATGACATTTAAGTATATACTTAAATTTACTTAAAATGACATTTAAGTATACTTAACTTATACTTATCTCTCTATCTCTCTATCTCTCTATTAGTTGTATTGGATCTTAGTGCTGCGTTTGACACAATTGACCACAACATTCTTTTGCATAGACTTGAACACTTTATTGGCATTAGTGGAAGTGCATTAGCATGGTTTAAATCGTACTTATATGACCGCCATCAGTTCGTTTCGGTTCCTTGCCGCTGTCGCCTCTGGCTTCCTTAGTTGGGGACACTTCATCTACAGCGATATCGTTGACTTGATTGCAAATAAATGCACAGACACTATTTAATTGAACAGAGATGACATAACTGAATTCAATGATGAACTGCCTTTAACTATCATTTTTGCATTATTGACACACTGTTTTCCTAATGAATGTTGTTCAGTTGCTTTGACGCAATGTATTTTGTTTAAAGCGCTATATAAATAAAGGTGACTTTGACTTTGACTTACAAAAAGTCTAAATATATTTGAGCTATACTTGTGCTCCTAGAATCCGTGTTTTCATTGTTATACAGTAGAGGGCGCTAGTACACATCTTCTCTACAGAATTTCTCAAAAAAAACAAGTGAAGAAAAAGAAACACTAGACACTAACACATGTAATCTAACATTATCCCCTGACATAAAACAGCATCAAAACTGTAACGTTATGGAATAAAATGTTGAGCGATGAAGAGGTGATAATTACAGTCAAATTCTGGAGTGCTGAATGACTCCATCTACATTTTGATTATCATTCTGAATCCAATTCATAGTGTTTTTTTTTTCAACTTTTTGTTCAAAATGTTATTTCTTTCTCTTTTTTTTAATGAAATTTATCCACATTAAAGTGTAAATTAATATGTTACAAAAAAGTGTTGTTTACAAGCAGATGTCCTGTTCTTTTTTTGGATGTTTTGTATGATCATATATTCATAAAACAAACTATATACAAATTAAAACCTAAACAGGGGACATAATAGTATACTTAAAGTATAATGTAAAGTTCACTTAAAGAAAACTTATGAGTATACTTGCAGTATAAAACAACGAAACTAGTAGTTTACTGAGACTATACTTCAAAGTGTACAAAGTATTTCATTAGTAAACTATCAGTGTACCTATAAGTTAACTTTTATTATAATTACAGTACAAACTACAAACATAGAGGTAAACGAGTTGTGTACTCAAAGTCTGCTACTGTCATAATTAAACTATACCTAAAAGTATACTTTTATATACTAGAAAGTGGGACAATTTAGTCCCAAGGAGTATTGAAACAGTACACTTAAAAGTATACTACTAGAACACTGATATTTGTATACTTGCTACATACACTATACTTAAAAATATACTTAAGGTTACTTAAGTATAATTTATAAATTAAACTGGAAATACTATTACTTTTTGTTAAGGGTATATATATGTATGTATGTATAAATAACATTTTTCTGTGTACATCCAAATACCTCCCTTTAAATGATCAGTTTGATCATATTTCTTCACTGAATTGTATTATTTTTTCATTGTTTACACTTAGATTGACCTCATCAAGCTTAATAGTTCACGGCTTTGGCACAAAACTTGTTTTTAGTGATTTCAACGTCATTCAGATTTATCATTTGCTGTTTATTAAACTCTTCCCCGACTGTTCACTTGTTTTGTTTTGCTCTCTCGCAAACAAAGTATTGTTCCCACGTCTCCATCATAAGCTGTTATTCCCTGCCATTCAAATACCTCTAATACACAGGAATTGCGTTTCTATTGTTTGTTAGCTGGACAGACACGAGGCGAGGGTCCGGCGCTCTATCTGTCTCCCCTATCTCACACAGACGACTCTTATTTTATTAATACTTCACAATGGAGACGCATGTCTCCACCTCACAAAATATTTCGACCCAATCTCTGAAAGCCAATATTTATGAAAAACATGCACGCCATTGAAGCGAATGGGTCAGGTTGCCTGGTTTTGTTATTTTTAAGCTCAGTCCCACACATGCAAGGCCAGCCGGTGGAAGTGAACGTTTTGCAGAGGAAGTGCCACCGTGGGCAGGTCTTCTGTGGGCACATGATAATCACCCTTACAAAGAATGGCACGAAAGCCAAAGCATCCTCGCTCCACCTGATGCAGACCTGCTGTCTCCAGAGCCAGAAGAAAGCCCCAGTTTCTCCCCATGAGTCGTGTGGAGCACAAAGCCAGGAACGCGAGGTGGTCAGCGGGCCAGAACCTGTTTATCATCTCCCACTGTGTGCTGCCTTTACCCAGAATCCACATGATGTCATTTCCCTCACAGAAGCATCATAAGTGCAACACATGATTCCAGATATAAAACTCCATTCATTTTCTCCACAATTATTTGTACAGAGACATTTTCAATCCCTGCCAACACAATGTGAACTAAGAAGATACTAAATAAAAGATACAATCAGAAAAATTATGAATGTTATATTATTTTAAATTTTATTCCTTTTATCTTTAGAACAAATGTTTTCTGCCAAGCTGAAACCGAGTGCCTTAGAAGATATGAAATAAAAGCTTAAATCTAAATAAATATTTTGTAATTTTTTATTATCCTTTTTTATTATTATTTGCTTATTAATTTATTCTAAACAACCAACCAGAAACAGACTGCCTTAGAAGATATAAAATTAAGGTTATGTTAAATAAATAAATGATTTTTTTCCAATAACAAATATTGTTTGTAAAGAGACAACCCGAAAAAGACGGTCTTAAAAGATATTACATAAATGAAATGTTACAACAAAAATAAAAAGCAAGTAAAAAAGGGAGATAGATTTTTAACGTTAACTTATAAACTTATTTTAGATCTTAGGTTGTTAATCTATGGTTTCTGCTTTTGTTGAAGCTGTCATCTTACATTATTTCAACTCATCTTTTAAAAATAATAATAATTTAAAAAAAAATTACGGCTGAATTTTGGATGAGAAACTACATTACCCATGAATCTGTACAAAAGATTCCACCAATCAGGAAAGACACTGTGAGGAAATTGTCAAAAGGTCACTTTGAGAACACCACAAATGACATAATCGAGAAATAAAAATACTTCCAGAACTAACGCTGCTAAAAAAAAATGGTTAGCAATTGATTAGTTAGCCTACTTGTGAACATATTAAACACATTCCTCAATGCACACTGTAAATGTGCATCAGAGATTGTGTCTGTTGATCAATATGAAGTCATTTGGCTTTAAATTAGCAGGTTTTATGAATGTATTTACTGGTGTCTGCTATCATCAACCACTTCGAGTCCGGAGCGTACGTCAGCGGAGAACAATACCTGCCTGTTCACTGATATGAGTTAACAAACCGCCTTTGATCTTAAGAGCGGTGTGAGAAACAAAGTGAGTGTCACCATAGGTCACAGAAATATCTCAAAGACCCAAAGACTCAACACTAAACGAAAAAATAACACAAAAGACGAAGCAAAGAAAATACAGTTTCATGCACGTAAACCTGAACACAAATCCTGGTGTGAAACGTAATCTGCTGCGAGTCGCTCGATCAGTTTGCGTAATATATATATATATATATATATATATATATATATATATATATATATATATATATATATATATATATATATATAGAGTTTCCTCATTGAGACGCTAAGACTGAATTTACCTTCTGGCATTTTGGTACTTACTGCACAAGCAATAATCATTTATATTTATATTTTTGTGAATGTATGGTGTTTGTGAATGTATCTTCTATACAACATGACTGCATTTGGGCTGCTGGTTTTGTTCATATTTATTGCTTTTCACGCAATCTCTTCCAAACCTCAGTGAGCTGAATACTGTAAAACAGAAATAACTTAGTCAGTTTGAATTTGTTTGTAATGCTAAATGCCTTATTCAGGCATTAAATTCCTTAAGGCAAGGCAAATTTACAATTAATAACAATAGCTGCCTGCAATTCATGCTGCAATGCATGCTGGGAACTCACAAACCCTTAACATTTCAGGAATATTGTTACATTTCAATTCTCTCTTCAAATAACTGTGTTTGACTAGTTGGGACAACATTTGGAGGAAATTATATTGGTCTAATAACATGGGTTTTTCAGTAGTGTTTTTTAGTATTTATGAACTGTAATCTTGAAAATATGTTGTTTATTTGCAGTGCACCTAGGCAACATTTTCAGCATCTTAAGCTCACTTATGTCGCCTCATAAGACAACTCATTACATAAGGTAGGTAGCATGGTATCCCTTGTGGTTAAAACAATCCTAAAATGCATTGAGAGAGTAAACATTTCCGTTCAAGATCACAGATGCATTTGAGAGAACTTAGAAATGCATTGTGCATTTTGTTTATTTTATATTGCACTGAAAACCTCAATATTGCGAAAAGCATATATTGTGTCAATCATGCATTTCACATGAGATAACATTTCTTGAAGACAGTTTGAAATCAGTCATTTGGGTAAAGAAGCTGCACTACGAAGGAGCTGTCTATGTAGGTGGCAAGGTTTGCAGCGTTGCATTCTGTACAGTTTCTTTCTTTCTTTATTAGATTGCACCAGTATTTCAGCAAGACACTATGCAGTTCTTCAGCATGTAAATATTCCCACTGGCTTCATTTGTACCACTTAAGGTGCCATCTATAAACCACATTCATTGACCTTTAATTTAGTGCTTTAATTAAAAGTCATTTCCAGTTCGCTCCACCTCAGGTTAGTCCAGAGAGACTGAAGTTGTGATACAGTAAGTGTGTTGATCAAGAGCACAATGAATCCACAATGAAGCTACAGAGCTTTCTTTAACTTCTTAACTGCGTTACAAACAGCTGACGGATAATAATGAAGATTAAAGTGATTGTTTAGCTCTATACAGAACCAAACACCTGTTCGTGTGTCTAAACTGGCTCTTGTCTTTTATTGACATACAGCTGTCCTAGGAAGTACAATGACAGAATGTCATTGCATTACCTTAAAATGATATCAATCAAATGCAACACTATCTTTTGACTAGTCGTTATCATCAAACACAGTCACTGAGCACCGACTATCCTCATTTTCAACACTCCAGCTATTGTTTTAGCATTTCAAAGCCGACAAACTTCCTTTTGTCGAGTTATTTTCTTTTGTATAGCACTTTTCAACAAAACACGTCATTTCAAAGCAGATTTACAAAAGAAATGTGTAAGATCCAACATCAAAGCAGGAGATTGTGTTGTAATGTATTTAAGCTATCATTAATGTCGATTGTTTACAATAACTGACACTTGCTTTGATATTTCGTAACGTTTTTTAGTGTGACTTCGCTGTGTAAATAAGTTTTGGCACCACTGGAATTAATCTGTCAATCTTCAAAATTAATCTGTCAATCTTGATTATTTTTGTACACTTTTCAAATGCGCTACTCGGCCAATTAGCGTCTAAAAAAACAAGCATAAATATTGTAATTATTTATCATTTTATTTCTTCGTTCCCAAAAATGTACTATTTTTGTAACTTTGAACTAGGTTTTCAAATGTTTCAATAGCCACAAATAGAAATCACGTGCATCTTTTTTGGAGGTAACAGATTGCTCTTCTCGAGAACTTTGCTTCTCAAAACCAAATACTGTAATTATTTTCCCCTTTAGTGTTAATTTGCATGCTATATCACAAAAACATAGCGTTCTTAAAGATCTTTGACGTCTGGTTTAGCGTCCAAAGGGCGCCAGAGGACAAACTCGGTTGCACGTGACGAACTTGAACAGCTCGCGCACAGAACATTTCTATAAAGTCCTCGTGCAAGCAGGTGCAGCTCCAGAGCATCATCGACCGCTGGATTTTGGAGCTCGTCCTACATAAGAACAGGAACGGAACCTTGAGCAGAAAGAAAGATGCTCCTTCCTTCAGAAAACAAGTCTCTCTCTCTCTGTCTCCCTCTCTCGCGGACTTTTTTTTTAGTTGGTTCGAGTTTCGTGCGTCAGATGACACTGAAGGAATTTCTAAATGCATATAGATTATTAACTCTGACAGTCTGCCTAGGTAAGACAAGATACATAATATTCATAAAAACAAAAACGTGCCTTGAGTTTTAATGAATGGATCGGTTTTATTCAGTGTTCTGAATACAATTGTCTGTGAGCTGTGAATATAGTAAAAGCTGTAAAAAAATAAACGCAGACGAAAAAAACTTTTAAAAAAGCATCATGCACTTTTCCATTGTATAGCTTTTGAAAAGCTTGAGACTTACTGAATTTTATAGAAATTACCTGTCACTATATAAGAGTGTTTTACGCATTAATAAGACTCGGCAGCTTTTTGCAACTATATATGCAAAGTTTTACACAAGAGTCAATCTGTTCAGATCTGAGGTCATTCTTTAAGTTTAATCTGACCAGTGCGACACTGATCGATTCAAATCAATTGATGTTACCTGCAAATCACTGAAAACCCTGTAGATTTGCATAGACGTAAATGAAATTGAATCTGAACGCATATATGATGCATTAAGCACCGTTGCATCAGCATCCCGAATGTGCTGGACTCACCTGCACCGGTGCACGGACGCAGAATTAGAGGCAGAAGAACAGCTGAAAGCAGACACCGCATCGTGAAGGTCCTGTGACTCCAGCAATGACACCCGACCAAATCTGACCCTCTGAGAGGGTGCTCGTCTCTTATATAGTGATACATCTATCAATGGACATGATGGAGTCTGCTGGCCCCTCCCATCACATTCCTCAATAACGAGAGCATCCCATCACACACGTGCTATTATGCTCATTATTCCTAAATACTAATACTATCTAAAGTCATTTTAATGGTCAGATCTGATCAATGCCACCACAATGACAAAACCTCCTCACCTATATGTGTATGATATTGAGTATACTGTGAGTTAAATTAACGATAATGCATACTATAAGTAGGAAGGTTTTTAATTTTTTATCCAAATCAACTTATAGTTTACATAAACTTACATTTATTGCAAAAATGTAAGTGCTTATCAAACTCATCATATTCAAACTTTATTCCTGGTGAAATCCTGAATAATAATTCCTACAGTAGGCCTGTTTTTGTTCTGGCGTGTCAGGGAAATTATCGTTATAAAATGAGGACATTTCTGTCAGGAAGTATAGGAAGTGTTGAATTATTGTTATTGTTTTACTTTCACTGCCTCCCAATTTATCACACAATTAATGAGCCGTAATCTTGCTTGTGCTGTATGTTGTAAACTTCAGATTTTCCGATGAAAAGCACTTCCCATCCTTTTATATTTTCCCGAATTAGCCTACTCACATGCATAGTGATTCTATAATGGAGATACGTTAGGCACTGCAAAAAGTTAAGGAAAAGTAAATAAAAAAGATTTATTGAAAAAGTATTTAATTTGCCAAACACAAGTTACGTCCTTTTTTTAATTGTAATAATAATAATAATTTAAAAAAATATGTCTATTTGGTATTGTTTGTCAACTCTGTTACCGACAAATTAGGCAATGTATAGAAATAACAATAAGTCATAACAGGAAAAATTATTCTTGTTTTATTAAATAAAATACATACAGTATGTCTTTACAGAACCGTCCACTTGGAGCAAATATTTTTCATCTTAAAATGTATTGTATACAATCTCCAATTTAAAAAAAAAAGAAATGTTGTTGAAATATTACAAGGGTGCAAAAATAAATCAGTAATGTTGAGTTGACCCTTTTAGTAACAGAATTGTAAAGTAACAGAATTGTCCATTTTATAAATTTTTTGCCAAAAACTCCACTTGCTAGCATAAATGCAAAATGAAATCATAATTAAAAAGACTTTTAAATAACACAAAGTTTGATGAATGAAAAAACCTTTTCTCCTTTTGATATTGTGATAACAGATTTGACACTTCTTAAAATAACTCTTGGTGTAAGAACTTCTTAGTTTAAAATATTTTCTTAGAAAGAGCACATAGACTTTTCAGTGCTTCACATCTTAACAGTGAGGGGAAGTGACATCATTTCCTGCATCTTACATAGATGTGACGCAAAGTATGGTACGGAGTTGATGCAAGATTTACGGACACATTTTTAAAATTTAAAATTGTTATTTTATTATTTACTTTTATAATTTTGTAAAATTGGGTAAATGACTCGTTAGGGCTAAAATATTACCAAAAGACAAGCATAATAAAATCTTTTGATTACTCCTTGATACATGTTGGACAAAATGCATTGGCTAATTTGGACAACAAGAAATCATGATTTTCAGCTATTTAAGACTTTTTTTGTACAAATTACATAGTTTATTATTACTTATACTGTGGGGGCCATTGAATGCTTGAATCTGATTGGCTGACCAAGGTTCTAAGTTGCGCAATAGAGTGGTGGAACTATGATGTCACTTTGTAGGCAAAAACCCAGTAGCGAGTTAGCATTTTTAGCACTTCTGATTCCATCGTCCCAGAGTCGATGGGTTTATTGAATGAGATTTTAGTTAAATCCCTAAAATAAAGTCTGTGGTTTACACAGGACCCACTCTCACTAATGACTTTCTTTAGAGTGTTACGTTTCTTAAAAAGACGGTTGCTAACAAGTTTCTAAATGGGACTACAGACGCTGGCGGAGACATTAAACGTCATCACGCCGAACATTTTATCAATTTACAGTATTTTAATAATTTATTCAATATACTATGCATTATTAAAGGGATACTCCACCACAAAATGAAATTTTTGTTATTAATCACTTTTCCCCATGTCGTTCTAAACCCGTAAAAAAGCCTAAATTTAAAATATTTTGGATAATAACAGGGAGCCTTCAGACTGTCCCATAGACTGCCAAATAAATAACAGTGTCAAGGTCCAGAATAGTATGAAAGACGTCATCAGACTAGTCCGTCTGCAATCAGTTGATCAACCGTAACGTTATGAAGCGAAGAGAATACTTTTTGTAAGCGAAGAAAACAAAATAATGACTTTATTCAACTATTCTTTTGTCAACAGTCTCCTCTGTGTCTCTCCATATCACTGTATGCTCTTCTGTGTCCTCCGCGCCACAAGGATAAACTGTTTTCTTTTAAATCAAAGCTAAATACCTGTAGAAACAGCGCACCCTTGTGGCGCGGAGGACACAGAAGAGCAGTATATATTTAACCCGTTTAATTCTTGTGACTGTAAAAAAAAGTTTTCATTTATAAAGCTCTAAAAACCTTACTGACTGATGTTTTAGTGCATTTGCTGCAAATATGAAAATAAATAAATAAAGCTTCTCAATTAAATATGTGCAGTTTCACATGATAAGTGCAAATTATCACATGACCAGAGCAGCTTATTTCCAAGATGATGGCTGCATCAAAGCTCCGAAACTAAAGGCTAGTAAAGTGTCTTAACATAAATATATAACAAAGATTTTTGGTACACATGATCTTTAGGGTGTCTAGTCTTAATATATGCATTCACACATATTACGTTTTGTTGAGTGTGGTCACAGAATGAGTAAACATGATGATGATCAAAATAGTGGGATAACAGTGAACTCAGGTATATAGCTACAATATAAATCCAATTGCATGCAGTTGCTAGTGAAAATGACAATAACATGTTGCAATGACAAAATATTGCACTAAATGTTACAATAAATTTACAATAGTGATGTTGTAATACTCTAAGCATTAATGTAAAAATTAGTTTGAGAATAATTTGGGATATAACGGGTTAATAGTATGTTTTCTGCATTCAAGATCATATATCAATGCTTGTTGAGTGCATTTATATGTGACAAAAAATGCATTATTAAATTTGGTGCATTTGCAGTGAATTCAGTAATATCTATCATGATTTGGTTATGTAATGCTTGTTTTATTAATTTATTATCTCCAATTTAAAGCTCTATAACCCACCAAAACATTGTCAGGGTAACTCGTGGGCCGAATTACTGTATATGGGAAATAAAGTTGCTTGAGTAAACACCTGCTTTATTCAAAACAGATATATGCAGTTATGAATATTGACTACAGCTGAGCAGTCATTAATGTGGGTTTGGTGACATCTACTGTTCAATAGCATATTATCATCAAAGCCTTCTATATAATAACACTAATACAGCAGTACTAATAATAGTATGATTAACTAGTAGGCTAATGCATTTAAAAAAAATAGTGTGTATATTTGTTTATTACATTTTGTGAGTGTTCAAGAAGAAAAAATAGTATCACTAGGGCTTGATGCTTAACAGATCAGATTTAATATGAATATGAAAAATATTTTGGACTGTTTTAACATTAATGCTTTTTTATCTTTAATGCATTAATAGAGTAATGTTTTACTTAAAGATGCACGTTGAAGGATTAGCGCATTATTCATATAATTAATGAGAAGATCTTGTTTTGAAGTCTGGCTTTATTTTATAGTCGGTTTGTTCTTTAGTTGGATGAATGTATAATGAAATTCACATCTTGTAATCCGTACTATTGTATGTAGCATTCCACTCATAAAAAAAACATAAAAGCATTAATATTCTGAATTCGTTAACTGCATTTGAGTCATTATTAGTTATTAGTGATTTTTTATTGTTGTTTTTAAGTAGTTTATAGGTTTTTTATTTTAGTACAATGTTAACAAACAGTATTTTTAATTAGTTTTTATTTAAAAAAATTTTTTATTCTTTTTTAAATAAATGTCTATAAGATTTTATTTTATATTATTTTAGTACATCAAGTTAAATTAAATAAAACGTTTTTATTAATATTTTGAATGAATTAATTTTTTTAATTTAAAAAATTTAAGTCAAATTTTTATTTTTATTTCAGTTGTGGGTAGTTTAGTACATACAGTTTAAAATGTTTTTATTCATATTTTGAATTCGTTTTTATTTTTAAATTGTGCTTTTTCACTTTAAGATTTTTCTATTTTTTATTTTTTAAATAAATGTTTATAAGATTTTATCTCAATTTTAGTTTTAGTTATTTTAGTACATCAAGTTAAACTATATAAAACATTTTTATTTATATTTTGAATGAGTCTATTTTTTAATTGTGCCTTCCACTTACATTTTTTATTTTCATTTCTTTTTAAGTCAAATTTTTATTTTTATTTCAGTTGTAGGTAGTTTAGTACATACAATTTAAAATGTTTTAATATTTTGAATTCTTTTTTATTTTTAAATTGTGCCTTTTCACTTTTTTTTTTTAAATTCTTTTA
Organism: Carassius carassius; assembly: GCF_963082965.1. Lineage (NCBI taxonomy): Eukaryota > Metazoa > Chordata > Actinopteri > Cypriniformes > Cyprinidae > Carassius > Carassius carassius. The sequence goes on along the minus strand of NC_081758.1, from coordinate 42,411,027 downwards.
AAAAAAGGTTTATAAGATTTTATCTCAATTTTAGTTTTAGTTATTTTAGTACATCAAGTTAAACTATATAAAACGTTTGTATTAATATTTTGAATGAATTTTTGTTTATAGAATTTTTAAAATCAATTTTTTTATTTATTTCAGTTGTAAGTACATCCATTTTAAAATGTTTTTATTAATATTTTGAATTATGTTTTTACAGTTTATAGTTTTAATTTGACTTAATTTTTCTTTTTATGGCTATACATTTTTTTGTTTTAGTACATTAAGCTAAATATAAATTAACTAGTTTCTGTGCCAACTAGCTGGAAAATACAGTGGGGATCGAAAGTTTGGGCACCCCAGGTAAAAATGTTTATTAATGTGCATAAAGACACCAAGAAAAGATGGAAAAAATCTCCAAAAGGCTTCAAATGACAGATTAGACATCCTTATAATAAGTCAAAAAAAGTTAGATTTTATTTCCATCATTTACACTTTCAAAATAACAGAAAACAAAAAAATGGTGTCTGCAAAAGTTTGGGCACCCTGCAGAGTTAATACCTTGTACTGCCCCCTTTGGCAAGTATCACAGCTTGTAAATGCTTTTTGTAACCAGCCAAGAGTCTTTCAGTTCTTGTTTGAGGTATCTTTGCCCATTCTTCCTTACAAAAGTCTTCCAGTTCTTTGAGATTTCTGGGCTGTCTGTCACGCACTGCTCTTTTAAGGTCTATCCATAGATTTTCAATTATGTTGAGGTCAGGAGATTGTGAAGGCCGTGGCAAAACCTTTAGTTTATGCCTCTTGATGTAATCCACCGTGGATTTTGAGGTGTGTTTAGGATCATTATCCAATTGTAGAAGCCATCCTCTCTTTAACTTCAGCTCTTTTTTACAGATGGCATCAATTTAGCATCCAAAATTTGCCAATTACACCAAGAAAACACCTTAAAGCACGATTTTGAACAGAGTTATAATCAAAAACCTCAAACTCCTGCAGCATAAAACAAAACTGCGTCAACCAAAGATTTATACAATTGTGTAAATGTAGAAAAACCAAGATCTGTATGTAGTTTCATTTTGCTCAACACGGAACCTATGCTCTTCCCGCAGACTCTGCTAGTATTTTCCTTCCCTCTATAAACTTAAACTCTATAAACCAAGATATTTATAATGACGAGTATACTTTAAGGGCACAGGGGCAAACTGAAATGTATGAATACTCTGTAATTCACTTTTTCCCCGAAAATGAACAACTTGTGTTTTTTCGCTATTAATATTAAGACGCCATTTATTACACCGTAAACTCATTATATTCAGCATATTTTGTAAATTCACTTCATTTTCTGCTATCAAAACAATGTCATCTGCATAAAGCAGAATACTTAGATTCACCAAAATTACCCTGCTTCATTTCTTGAGCTAAATCATTTATATAAGAAGCAAAAAAAAGGAAGGGGAGAGTAAGTCTCCCTGCTTCACCCCAAAAGGCGTTGGGAACCAATCCGTTCTTAAATTATTTATTTGTACACAAGCAATGGGTCTTTGCAAAGGGCTTTTATAGCATTATAAAATTGTCCATTGATACCCGATGAAAGTAATTTAAAGATCTCGGTTAACACAATCAAACGCCTTTTTGAAGTCAACAAAGCAGCAAAAGTACTTTTACCCTCCAAACAAGCTCTCACCACAGAGGACAACACACAAATATGATCAATACAGGCCCTGTTCATCTACCAACCCTCCATAAACCTCCAAACATTAAAACATTCATTTAAATTGTTTTACATATTATACGAAAAAAAAGCAAAATAAAAATGCTGATGTTGAGTATTCGAGCTCCATGCATGATATGATTTTGAACAAATTCATAACGTAAAGAGCAAAGATGAGTAATCTCAACACAGATAGCTGATAAAGATGAATATTTTTATTTAACCCATGGGATTGAACTCATACAGTGCATTTCTTTACAACAATTGTTCACTAAGTGACACATTTGAGCCACTATTACAGACCAAATAATTATACATCACATTTCTGGGTTCCTTTTTAATGCATCTAACTCAAAAAACAAAAAAAGAAAGTGTCCTTCGTCAGCACCACGGAGAAGAAAAATCAAACGGTTCTCAGTTTCGATTCTCCACTAATCATCTTCTCGTCGTTAAGCCTCTAGCTATTGTACAATTAAACATGTTAAAGTTACAAATCAGTGAATCCATAAGAAAATAAAACACATGGCACTGTTGAGAGGTTCACCATTAACAAAACACAATCGGTGTAGGGCCGTGAAAAACAGAAATCCTAGCACTTGTTTCTGAACATGTAATGCTGTTTAGAGTCATTTCAATCGCCACCAGTTTCCAATGATTCACGGGTTTCAGTCTGAAATATTAATTATCATAACTTGTTTATTGCACTAAAATAGACGGAGCAATGCAACATGGCTAGTTTGACCAGAACTTACACAACAACAGAGCAGAAATGGGTTTTTCTCTTGCGACTAACACACAACCAGCCAGATGAAACATGAATTTAGGAGTGATTTTGTTTATATGTTACTGATATGTTGGAATTCGAGTTTGATTTTGGCATTTAAAGTTGTGTGTTTCACATCAAACGAGAGCGGAAACCAAAACCAAAAAAGCGGAGGAAACACAAAACCGCTGTTATCAAATCAATGCAAACCGGCCGCTTTAATTCAGCAACCGCACGCGCCAATCCCCCAAAAACAAGAATAAACCAAACAAATGTACATTCAAGCTTCATATCAGCAGACGAACGGCGAGAAAACAGCTCCGTTTTGGTCTCGAACCCCCTCCGTAGTGCACCAAATAATAAAGATAGAAAATAGAGTTTGTTTTTAAATACTGTAGCAGCGTGGTTTTAAATAGTGAGCCTCTCGATAGACATCTGAGATGAAGAAACGCCTCTCTGTGGGCCTTTTGAACCTAAGGATTCAGTCCTGGCCTCAAGTAGAGAAGCATCTGAAGAGATAAAAACACCCTTTCATCGCAAACTGCTCGTTTGTTGGACTGCATCGACCCCGTCGTTTCTCGAGTGGATCAGTGTCAGAGCCAGTCCGGACTCCAGAGGAGAGAGCGGCTCTGATTGGACGCCGGCGTGTGTGGCGCGCTGTGATTGGCCGTCTCAGCTGGAGGCGGTGGCGATGGGTTTCTCCAGCTGTTGCGAGCGCAGCTCTCGTGTGCGGGACTCCAGAAGCAGATCGTGGCAGGAGTTACACACCAGAACAGGATCGTACAGCTGCTGGTCTGGGATCGGCAGCTTCAGGTGACAGCAGTCCTTACAGAACACGTTCCCACAGTTCCTACGAGAAATCAACATCACATCTTCAGTCAGTGATGACAAATAAACTGAACCATCACTTGCACTATAAAGAGTGTTAACTAAAACTATACGACTAATCGTTTTCCATAATTGAAATAAAGCTGAAAAAAAAAACATTAATAAAAAAGGAAAAAGTTACAAAATTACAAATGTTTCCTTTTCTGAAATAAAAATTTAAATATTTAAAAAAAATAGGTTTTAAAATTTTAAAACCTAAATAAAAAGTTATTAAATTAAATTAACGATAATTTGTAGTATTAATAATTCTAGATTAGAAAAAAAAGGAAAAACGCAAAAGTTACAAAATTAGAAATGTTTCCTTTCCTGCAATAAAAATGTAAATATTTTTTTAAAATAGGTTTTAAAAATTTAAAACCTAAATAAAAATGTAATAAAATTAAAAGATAATTTATAGCATCAATAATTCTAAAATAGTAAAATAAAAAAGGAAAAACGTAAAAGTTTTCCTGAAATAAAAATGTAAATGGTTTTAAAATTTTAAAACGTAAATAAAAAAAAGCTAATTTTTAGTATTAATAACTCTAAAATAGTAAAAAATTTAAAAACAGGAAAAACGTAAAAGTTACCAAATTAGATACGTTTTCTTTCCTGAAATATACATTTCAATATTTTTTAATTAGGTTTTAAAATTGTAAAGCCAAATTAAATTATAATAAAAGCTAATTTGTAGCATTAATAATTAAAAAAATAGTAAAAAATAAAAAAGCAAAACTGCAATAGTTACAAAATTAGAAATGTTTCCTTTCCTGAAATAAAAATGTAAATATTTTTTAAATCATGTTTTAAAAATTTAAAAACCTAAATAAAAATTAAAGCTAATTTTATTATAATTCTAAAATAGAAAAAAAGAACGTAAAAGTTCAAAAATTTGAAATGTTTCCTTTCTTGAAATACAAATAAAGCCAAATATAAACATTTTTTAAAAGTAGTCACAAAAGCAAAACAATTATTAAAACCTAAACTAAAATGCAAGCTGAAATTGTAAAAATAAAAGCCAATTGAAAATATTAATAATGCTTTAGAAGTACAAGTAAAAGCTCCAATCAATCAATCAATCGCATATAAATCTATAAATACAATATTAATAAAATAATATAAAATAATCCATCACATCCAGTAACTAAAACAATATTGGTACTTGTTTTCAATAACTGAATAAATCTACTGAAAAACTAAATACATCTTACAATATAAGAAAAATACAAATGTTGCATTGATTTAAGATCAAACTAAAACCAAAATAAAAATAAATTAAAATTAAATAGATATTAATCATGAATAAAAATCAATGATAAATTAAATATTTAAATACAAATAAAGCTGAAATTTTAATATTTTAGAAAAATATAATACAAGTATTAGATGGAAAACTTAGCATTGGCAACAAACTGAAATAAGTTTAGGTACAAAAAAAATGACAAAAGCACATAAATGAAAACCTAAATTAAAAATAAAATAAAAGCTTATTGGTAGTATTACTAATTCTAACATAGTACATATATAATATTAAAAAAAACACCTTCTATAAACCAAATATTTTATAAAATCATTAAACCAGTCACATCAAACTATAAATCCAATATTTTATCAGAGAAACAAATGCAATTAATCAATAATGTTTAAAATCAATCACAAACTTCAGATGGCTGAATTGCCACCGACAACTGCAGAATAAAAAAACTGGACACGTCGATCATAAAAACACCGGTGACATTGGGTGTCTTAATGATTTGTAATGAATCAACTGTTGTGAAATTCATTATTATTTTAAATCTCAAGAGTGAAAAAGTCTTGGGAATCACTGAAAAAAAAAAAAAAAAAGTCACAGTCTCAAAATCAAGTGCTATTTAAGCGATTTCTACAGAGCTGACAGGTGTGTAAACGGGCCGCACCTGCAGTGATGACGTCTCTTGACGATCCAGAACTCACAGTCACAGCTGAAGCAGTGAGAGGCCATGTGATCCGGCACCCATCTGGTGACCTGTGCGTCCAGAAACAAGCTGGTTAAACTCTCTAAGCATCATCAGCTGTACTGAAGCGTCAGAGAGAGAGACTGACCTCTGTGTCCTTCCTCTCCACACGGTCCCAGCTGCCCTCGCTGAAGCCATCCTCGCTGTGATTGGACAGAGAGTCTTCCTCGTCACTGCCATCTGACTCACGCAGACACGTCTGGAGGGACAAGATCACATTCACAGTGACACACCTGTCAATCAAACACCGCACTCAAACACCTGTCACTCAAACACCAGTCCCTCAAACACCAGTCCCTCAAACACCAGGCCCTCAAACACCAGGCCCTCAAACACCAGGCCCTCAAACACCAGGCCCTCAAACACCAGGCACTCAAACACCAGGCCCTCAAACACCAGGCCCTCAAACACCAGGCCCTCAAACACCTGTCAATCAAACACCAGGCACTCAAACACCAGGCACTCAAACACCAGGCACTCAAACACCTGTCACTCAAACACCTGTCACTCAAACACCTGTCACTCAAACACCAGGCACTCAAACACCAGGCACTCAAACACCTGTCAATCAAACACCAGGCACTCAAACACCAGGCACTCAAACACCAGTCTATCAAACACCAGTCACTCAAACACCAGTCACTCAAACACCAGGCACTCAAACACCAGTCACTCAAACACCAGTCTATCAAACACCAGGCACTCAAACACCAGGCACTCAAACACCAGTCTCTCAAACACCAGGCACTCAAACACCAGGCACTCAAACACCAGGCACTCAAACACCTGTCACTCAAACACCAGGCACTCAAACACCAGGCACTCAAACACCAGGCACTCAAACACCAGTCACTCAAACACCAGGCACTCAAACACCTGTCACTCAAACACCTGTCACTCAAACACCAGGCACTCAAACACCAGGCACTCAAACACCAGTCACTCAAACACCAGGCACTCAAACACCAGGCACTCAAACACCTGTCACTCAAACACCAGGCACTCAAACACCAGGCACTCAAACACCTGTCACTCAAACACCAGGCACTCAAACACCAGGCACTCAAACACCAGTCACTCAAACACCAGGCACTCAAACACCAGTCACTCAAACACCTGTCACTCAAACACCAGTCACTCAAACACCAGGCACTCAAACACCTGTCAATCAAACACCAGTCTATCAAACACGGCGTTTAAGACCTTGATGACTTGCACAAATAAACTGCACACTTGATTAAATAAATAAAATTGTTTTAGTTAAAAAAAGTTGAATTACGTTTTTTGCAAATATTTCTAAAATAACTCTTTCCAGAGTTGCGTTTATGATATACAGCAGTATGAAAAATACTGTAAAAACAGTAGTATTATTAAAAATTAGTGCAATTTTAAGACTTATGATCTGCGTAAATAAAATGTTTTAGTTAATTATTTTTTTCATAATTATGATTTTTGCAAATATTTCTAAAATAACTCTTTCCAGAGTTGCATTTATGGTATACAGCAGTATCAAAAGTACTGTAAAAACAGTAGCATTATTAAATATTAGTGCAATTTTAAGACTTTCATAACCTGCACAAAAAAACTGCACACTTGATTAAATAAATTAAATGTTTTAGTTAAAAAGAAAATTGAATAATTAAGATTTTTGCAAATATTTCCAAAAATAACTCTTTCCAGAGTTGCATTTATGATATACAGCAGTATCAAAAATACTGTAAAAGCAGTAGCATTATTAAATATTAGTGCAATTTAAAAGAACTGCTTTCTGTTTGAATAATGTCATTTATTCCTGAGATAGAAAAGCTATTAATTACATTTTACAAATATGTAAAAATTATATATATATATATATATATATATATGCATGCTTAAAGAATCCTAAATCCAATTTAAGGACTTAAAGGACCCACAGTGACCATGAGGAATGTACTGCATGTTCAAGTAAAGGAACGTAAACTCACAATATCGTCCTCGTAGTCGACGTCGGGTTCGGAGGGCGTCGTGCAGGACTGCTTGCTCTCCAGTTTGAGCTGCAGCTGTCGAACCTGCCGCCTCAGCACCTCCACTTCCTGTTTGTAGCTGGCCTCGATCTGCCGCAGCCGCTGCTGCACCGCGTCCACCGCCACCGGCAGGCCGTCGTCATCCAGGTGCACCGGAGAGCCGCTGGAGGACGAAGAGGAATGAGGCAGAAGAAGCTGCCGGAAGGACGGCCCCATCGCTAGCGAAGACGCGGCCGAGGAACAAAGCGCGGCGTAGCTGGAGTTCTTCACCGCGGAGAACCAGCCGGACTGGATGGGGCTCCCAGGAGCACGCAGGGGGTCTCGCCGACAGCACGGCCCGCCGTTAGCGCTCTCAGTGTGCGCGCGGAGGAGCTTGTTCGCCAGCCGGCGGCTGTGATAGCTGCCATGTTGGACGACGCTGTCCCATTGGGAGCCTAGCAGAGATAGCTCCGTCAGCTGGCTTTGGGAAATCAAACGCCGCGCTGCTTTGGCGTAGTCACCGGGTGGCGTCTGTTCTCTCGCGGGAACCAGTTCGCCGTTTCGAAGCAGCGCTTCAAAAGCAAGGTTTGTTTCAACAGCGGTGGCTTCTTTCCTAGACGGAGGAATCGCGCTTTGCTCTGTTAGCGTCTCTACTGATGCCTCCATTAGCGCGATTGCTTCACAGTCCACAGATCTGCTAGAGTTTTCAAAGCTGTTACAAAGAGGAGTGGGATTCGTGTTTTCTGCAGTCCTGATTTCCTGCAGTAAACAAACTGGGTTTTGAGGCGGAGCTTGGTTCATGACTGGAAGGGGCGGGGCTTGACCTACTGCTAAGGGGTGGGGCAAATATGGCGGAGGCTGGGTTGTCAAACAAGGCTCCGCCCTCAAACCGTCCTCAAGAGTTATTGAAGAGCTCTGTTCCTCACACGTGGGCTCCGCGCTGATCAATCCGGCGATCGGAGGGTCCTCAGGCGAAGCGTCGCTGTGGATAACCGCGGGTTGGTTGGGCTCCAGCGCCGGACGGCCCTCCTGGCAGTGCTTGTTCAGGTTGGGGTCACTCGAGGTGCGGGTCAGCGTCACGCCGCTCTCACACGCAGACACCAAGTTGTCCATGGACCGTGTTTTGGGGAGCCTGAGTGAAATAAAACACAAGCGTTCAATGTGCTTCAGTTCACCACAAGAGGGCAGAATCTGAACACACAAAACATCTCAGTTCAGCACCTATACATGTAATTATGTGGGTTTACTAGTGTATAAATTTTTTTAGAAATAAGGTTTATATTTAATATTAATAAGTTTTGCTTTTCTTTCTTTTACAATACTATAAATACTTTGCTTTTTGTTTAATAAACAATAGTTAAAAAATATTTTACAAAAAAGGGCAAGTAGAGCAAATCTAATGTTTTTTTTATTATTAATATTTAAAATGCACTTAGAAATATTTTGTAATTTTTTTTTTTATGTCAGAAATGTCACCAAGTAAAGCAAGCTTTAAAGTTTTATAAAAATGAACATTACTTAATGTTATAGAATATATATATATATATATATATATATATATATATATATATATATATATATATATATATATATATATATATATATATATAATATAATGTTGCTTTAAGAAAAATGGCTATATAATGTTTTATTAAAAAAAAATTTTTTTTAAATGCTTTATTAAATCATTTTTATAAAAATAATGAAGTATTTGGCTTTAAAAAATAAAATCGTCACCAGAACAATTAAAGCTACATTATCTACATACACACACACACACACATATATACATACATATATATATATATATATATATATATATATATATACACACACAGTACAGACCAAAAGTTTGGACACACCTTCTCATTCAAAGAGTTTTCTTTATTTTCATGACTATGAAAATTGTAGATTCACACTGAAGGCATCAAAACTATGAATTAACACATGTGGAATTAATTATATATGGAATTATATACATAACAAAAAAGTGTGAAACAACTGAAAATATGTCATATTGTAGGTTCTTCAAAGTAGCCACCTTTTGCTTTGATTACTGCTTTGCACACTCTTGGCTTTCTCTTGATGAGCTTCAAGAGGTAGTCACCTGAAATGGTCTTCCAACAGTCTTGAAGGAGTTCCCCGAGAGATGCTTAGCACTTGTTGGCCCTTTTGCCTTCTGTCTGCGGTCCAGCTCACCCCTAAACCATCTCGATTGGGTTCAGGTCCGGAGACTGTGGAGGCCAGGTCATCTGGCGCAGCACCCCATCACTCTCCTTCTTGCTCAAATAGCCCTTGATGCCAAACTTTTGGTCTGTACTGTGTGTGTGTGTGTGTGTGTGTGTGTGTGTGTGTGTGTGTGTGTGTGTGTGTGTGTGTGTGTGTGTGTGTGTGTGTGTGTGTGTATATATATATATATATATATATATATATATATATATATATATATATATATATATATATATATAGGACCAGGATCTTGTCTTCATGACAAAAATATCTATACTTCATGTTGAGCATAAATATAAATAGGTTTTCAGAAGGTTTTCAGAAGGCATCACGCGAGTGTGAAAATCACTACAACTAGAAAAAAAAAACGATTGTAATTCAAACGCAGCTCCCGTCGGCATTTAAACAGACCTTTGCTCTTAATTCCTAATTCTTAATTTGCTCTTAATTAATAAAAATACTGACACTTATAACTTTGCTTAAAAACAGAACACTGGAAACATATTGAGGGCAAGTTAAATCAACAGGAAAAAAATCCTGCAATCTGACATTCACTGGCCTCGAGTGAGCTGGAATCTGATTGTCGAGAAGGAAATACATCACAGAATTACTTTCAGGAAAGCTGTTTGGAATGTGGCCAAACTGAGATTTAGTGAAGCAATATGCGACAGCATTTCTAGCACCGTGATGTGATGTGAGCGGTCACCTGTCGAGGGAGCGCGAGCTGAACTCGTCTCCTCCAGCCAATGGGCTCAGGTAGATCTCCATGGCATCTTCAGCAGCGGTGCACGGCGAGGACGAGGGCAGATACACAGCCGTCCACAGCTGCAGCGCTCGAGTGTGACAGACCGGCTGCAAGACCTGCAGACAGCAGCACAACAACTCAACATCTGCATTAAACCACAGAATAAACACACAGATAGCTTCTCGAATATCGGTCAATTTAAAAAAAATAGTGATTTCCAGTCTATAAAAATACACAGAAATAAACAAAACCTTCAAAATTTATGGAAATTTCTCTAGTGCACATACATTGTTTTTGTTAATTGGCTACAATTGCTTATTATTCATCAAAATGTGCATGAATCTTGTTGAGAGTAATTGCGTTTATAGACGTTAGTCGTGTGCAGTTAAAACACATTTATCATTTATTAAAGTTAACTTCTACTAAAACCATTAAAAAACATTTCTGTACTTGACAAATGTATGCAATTTTAATTTTATTTAATCTAGCCGCCAAGGCAATATTTCTCATTTTAATTTAGTGATGTACTGTACATAAAATGCGTAAAAAGAACTAAAATTGAAATAAAAAATGTATAGGCATAAAAAAAATAATAATAATAAAAATGAGAAAAAAATTGCTGAAATTTAGCAAAAATTAAAACAGAAAACGGTGAGAACCTAATTAAAAATATGAATAGAAACTATAATGGCATCTATAAATAACACTATTTACTGGGCATTACTTAAAGCCCAACAGCTTGAATGCGTCTTATAAACAGGATTCTCCCAGTCACAGAAAACATTTCAATATCGGTGAATTTTAAAATAGCAATTTCCAATCTGGAAACGCCAGAGATATTACCTAAATCTTAAAAAGTTATAGAAATTTCTACAGTAAATATAAATAGTTTTTGTCCAGCTCTAAAACACATAATCGGCTAAAACTGTTTTTTGTAACACTTTAACACAGGGTCCAATTCTAACAATTAACTAGTTGCTTATTAGCATTATTAACATATTGGCTGTTTATTAGCATGTGCATGAACATATTCTACATCCGTAATCCTTCCCAAACTACTTACTAACTATTAATAAGCAGAAAATAAAAAATGTATCGAGGAAAAATCAATAGTTAATTGTTTGTTAATGGCGAGAATTGGACCTTAAATGAAAATGTTTTTCAGACTCTGTATTATGAAGATGTGGAACAATCAAAAGGCGTGTGAGCTCTGGTTTTGTCGTAACTGTAAGTGTGCTGACCATATCATGGCAGGGGATGTAGAGGAAGTTCTGGAAGTTCTTGTTTCCGTTTCGGAGGAGCGACCAGACGGAGCAGGTGCGTTTGTACACGTTACGGGCCTCGCGCTCTTTGGTGTTATTGCACAGGAAGGTGCCGTACAGACAGGAGTATGTGTGCTGAACCAGCTTCACCTGCGGGAACAACACAATAAACTCAGTTCATCACTGAGATCTACAGCAGACTGCATGAACTCGCTTCTGTCAATGATTGAGATGGGAACCATGTAACACTGTTGCATACAATCACTCCAGATTTATGAGTAAAACTGTTACTGATATATACAGAGATATTTAAATGTCAAGAGCAAGTTACCGAAAAGTTGCATCAAAAAAAGAAAGTATAGACTAGAATAGACATTCTTAAGATCAGCAGCTGAAACAAAATATCAAACTTAATATTTAATAAAAACATTTAATGCTTTATAAAAAGCTTTTTTTAAATAAAAATACTGACACTTAAAAATATTTTGCTAAAAAAAAAAGCATTATTAGAAATACAAATATTTTATGCTTTATAAAAAAAAAAAGAAATTGGCTGTAATAATAATACCACTAAAACTAAATGAAAATTAGATTTCCATTTATTTTATTTAAAGTAATGAAAATGTTTTATTGTTGGCTTAAAAATACTGACACTTAAAAATATTTTACTAAAAAGCATGCTTTAATGTGTTATAAAAAAATACTTAATGCTTTATTAAAAAAAAAAAAATTGCTTTTTGTTTAATAAAAATACTGATGCCTAGAAATCTTTTGCCAAAAATAAAATGTGAAAATGTCTCCAGGGAAAGTAAAGCAAACAATACATTATTTCATGTTTTTTATGCTTAAAAAAAAAAAAATAATGATTTTTTTTCTATTATAATGTATAGTATAAGTATATTATTAGGTTTATCTGTTTATTAAATTAAAGTTTTGGCCATTATCCTAATGCAAAATAAATATATGAGGTCAATAACAGAAACAAAAATCTTTTTAAAAAAGACACCGTAGTTTCACTACTCAACACAAAAGATGATTTTTTTTTATCCAATATTAATAAAACAAACAAACTGAATATTGATTCAGCCACAGTGCACAAGATATTATAAAAGCAGCGTTTCCTTTTCACAAAATGGCACGAGGTACTGTATATGGACACACATGAATGAAAGCAAAAGCTTCGCACCAGAAAGGCCTCGTTGAACTCGAAGAGGCAGGGGAACTGCTTGAGGAGCTGATGAACACAGTCCAGCCACTGCAGGAACACAGGACACTGTTCACTCACATCCTCAACGCTCTCCTGATGACCACAGCGGTCCGCAAACTTATGACCATAGTCCAGCCACTCGGTCTCCACCAGCACCTGGAAACCCTGCAGACACATCACACATGAGGAGGAGAAGATGCATCTGAAGACACATCACACATGAGGAGGAGAAGATGCATCTGCAGACACATCACACACGAGGAGGAGAAGATGCATCTGCAGACACATCACACACGAGGAGGAGAAGATGCATCTGCAGACACATCACACACGAGGAGGAGAAGATGCATCTGCAGACACATCACACACGAGGAGGAGAAGATGCATCTGCAGACACATCACACACGAGGAGGAGAAGATGCATCTGCAGACACATCACACACGAGGAGGAGAAGATGCATCTGCAGACACATCACACACGAGGAGGAGAAGATGCATCTGCAGACACATCACACACGAGGAGGAGAAGATGCATCTGAAGACACATCACACACGAGGAGGAGAAGATGCATCTGCAGACACATCACACACGAGGAGGAGAAGATGCATCTGCAGACACATCACACACGAGGAGGAGAAGATGCATCTGCAGACACATCACACACGAGGAGGAGAAGATGCATCTGCAGACACATCACACTGACGTGGCTACGGATGAATTTACACAAGAGTGTTTAATGCTGCTCAGAGGTGACATAAATGCATTTACACGCATTAATAAACAGCCTTCTATTCTAGAAAGAGTGTTATTTTAGTATCATTTACGTTATGTTACAGCTTTTGCTAATATCTTGAATTAGATTGTTAATATTTTCAGCTTTCACTTAAATTTTAATTATTTCAGTACATTTAAGAGTTGCCCTGACATCTATAATAATAAGTATTAAATATATATATATATATTTATATAATTACATATGTAATTTATTTTAATAATTACATTTATAATATACATAATGTAATACAATATATTTATTACATTTATTTTTATAAATTTATTGTGCCTAATTTAAAAATAATTTTATCGTGCATAATTTCATCTTATTTTTAATATGCCTGTATAATATCAATTCATTTTTATTTATTAGTTTTAGTTTATTAAGTTTATCATTTTAGTACTACAACTAAAGCTAAATGAAAATGAGAAGCGTTGCCCTGGCTTTTCATATTTTATATATAATATAGATATTTTGAATATTAAATTATTTACTCAATAAAAAAATATAAATTTAAACAATATAATATATCAAGAGATAAATATTTTATTTTAGTTAACATTTATTTTAAGTAATGAAAATGTGTTTTTATGGTTTTAATTTTAGTGAACAATAATAACCCTGACTAGGGGCTGAGGTGGGTCAGAGCAGGCTTTATTAAGTCAGGCTTTTATGCAGAATTATATCTTTACATTGAATTTTAAGCAGATACGGAGCAGCATTAACTCAAATGTGTAAAGACACTTTAATGTTTGAACTAACTGAACGGAATCAACGTTGAACTCACTTTACAGATTATAACTGAACTGCACTGAATACAGCTGCTTCATGCTAGAACTGAATTTGTTTCACAAACATCAACACTGCGATTGAACTAAACTGAATCAACATTAAATTAAATCAATCCGTTTATAAATTTCATAATTATGAAATTTGCAAAGCTGCTTTGCATCCATCTGTACTGTGAACTGGAATATAAATGAATGCAACTTGACTTAGATCCAATTTAACATGCATTTAATATTAAATCTCTTTGCATGTCTAATATTTCACAGTTGGCAGTTGCACATTTAATTCCATGCATTCCCTGTGAATCAAACCCATGAGAAAACTCAATCACAAGGTGGTTCTTCTTCTTCATGTTTACCTCTATGGTCCTGTAGAAGGGATCCAGGAGGATCTTTGCGAGGGCCACGATCTGCGGCGTCCGGTCCCATCCGTCTGAGCAGTGCACCAGCACTGGCCTTCCTTCACGCTCCACTGCGGAGCAAACCAGAGACGCCGCCTTCAGCATAACGGACAGGTGCTGCAGCCAACGGGTGCTTTCCAGAGCCGAGAGCCAGCTGGAGAGAGAGCAGACTCCGTACAAACATCTGAACGCAACACCACAAACACACTGCATGAGGAGGAAGTGCAATAATAAAAAATAAATGCAGATGTTGTGTGTTCGCTGGAAAATCAGGAAATGCTTAACCTTGAGCCTTTGTGTATAATGCATTCTAAAATGATTTTAATGCACGTTTAATGCATTGCATAATCTCAATAATGCTAACCACAGTTAGTGATGCATGCATTAAAACACGTGACAAACGACCAAATTTCAGACGTAACAAGGAATCTGCAATTATAATGCATTTCCACTTTGGTTACGATTATAAGTAAAAATAAATAATGCAATATGCATAAAGGCCTCAAGTGAAGAGCTGCCTTCTGTGAAAATGTGTGTGTATTGTGATGTTTGAATGCAAAATGCATATACAAAAAAAACAATACATATGTATACATAAATATGCCTTTTTTTACTGATTTGCCACTATATTGTAATGTTTTTAAATGACCTTCATTTAAAAGCTTTTTTTTCTTAAGCCAATATTGACATTATATTAATTGTGAAAAAAAACTGCAAGCTGTGCTTCGGATCAGGCAGCAAAATTTCCTCCACAATAACGATATGCATATATAAATCGCATTCCAATATATTTCAATATTTTGTATATTTATTATGTATTAATAAACACACACATGCATGTATTTTGAAAATATTTATATTTACTTATATGTTTTATTATATACAAGTATATTTAATATATAAACATAGCATATTATTCTTAAATATATGCATGCATGTGTTTTTTTCTATATATACTAGGGGTGTGACGAGACACTTATCCCACGGGACGTTTTTTGACTTTTTCGAAATACATTTTCAATGATGAAATATATAGGGAGAAAACGTATTATTCAACTTAAAAATGCAAAATGCAAAAAATGTAGGTGCATTTTAAATCACGTTTTATTTATGAAATTAAACTTCTATTTTAATGAATTATATGCAGCAATAAACAACATGTAAACTAGAGCTGCAAAGCATTGCTTAAGTCTTTGTCTGTATTCAATTAAGAATGCATGAAGATTGACTTACTTGCCAGGATCTGGGATCTGACTGCAAACGGCTCTGAGAGACTGAAAGCTGTTTCTGATGGAGTGGATATTGGCCATGCCCATGAACATCACCTCACATTTGGGATAGTACTCTACAAACACAAACCAGAGAGAAAACTGCCTTCAGCCAACAACCAAACAAACAAAAATGTCCAACATCATCCAGAGCTTGACTACACAGACCTTCACACTCGCAGCCTCCTCCTTTGGCACGATTGGCTACGGCGGCGGTGTAAGAACGTGCATCCAGAATCAGTAATTTCTGTGCCACGCCGCTGCCATCAGGAGCGGGACAACCTGTTAGAGACGAGTCTGAGGAAAGAGAGTCGATGTGATTAGAACAGAATACTAATGATTGGTGTCATCAAAATGAGCAAAAAAGCTCAAAATTTAAGAAAGGGCATTGCATCAGTGTCTCATCAATGGATGCTCTGCAGTGAATAAAAACATCACAATAATCCACAGCACTCCAGTCCATCAGTTAATGTCTTGAGAAGACAAAAGCTGTGTGTTTGTAAGAAACAAATGCATCAAGACCTTCAAACCATTACTTCTGGCTAAAACACAAGTCCATAATCCATAACGCTTCCTCCAGTGAAAAAAGAAGTCCATATTTGTTAAGAGCTGGTTTGGCTTGTAAACGGTGTTTGATCTGTGCAGATTTCTCTCCTGATTCAGACCACTTTTTCACTGGAGGAAGCATTATGGACTCGTATATTCGTTAAAAATGTCTTATATGATGGATTTGTTTCTTTTGTCTTCTCTTAAGACTTGTGGATTGTGATGTTTTTATCAGCTGTTTGGACTCTCATTCTGACGGCACCCATTCACTGCAGAGCATCCATTGATGAGACACTGATGCAGTGCTACATTTCTACAAATCTGATGAAGAAACAAACACATCATAATCTTGGACGGCCTGGGAATTTGACAATAAAGACAACACAAATTCATTTAATAAGGCAATTATTTAAAACACAATTGATGCAAAAGTAAATGTACAAAATATACAAAAATGCAAATATTGTGCCGTAATGAAAAATCGAATTTCTGACCCTGATGCATACTCTCAAAAATAGTATGCAATTAATATTTTACGGCAAATCAATCACTACCCCATATACACAGGCTGTCTAAACATACATTAACTAAAGTGAAGCGCTTATCTAGTACAGCTTCAATTATGATATGATGATGCACAAGGCGTCTTCACAATCCCAGCCCTGCGGCACACTGCAGAAATCAGTATCAGAGGAGATGATTTATAAGTGCAGTTATAATTCTTCAGTCTGTCCTGCTGGAAAATCAATGCGGAGAAACTTCTGGCATCACGACCACGACAGCCAACTCACTTACAGCCATTAAGACTTTACAGAGGCCGACCAAAACTCGAATCAGTGCATGCATTCAGTGGAACACGATTCATTAATAAGAGTGAGGGCATTAAGTAATGCAACGCAGGATAAATGATTATTAGATCAGAACAGGACCATCCTGCTCTGAATGATTTAATTAACTGTGTTTTATGTAGAAGATAAGTGAGGTTTATTCATCCAAAACTCCAAACATCCAAAAAACAGATTATATACGATAAATATATTAATTAGTAATGGTTTAAATAAACGTGATTACTTTGATGCATTACAAATCACAATGCTCACTTTTTGTCTTCGTTAAAATGTATTTATGTATGATTATATATTATTTGTATATCATAATTATTATTTTTTAGCGGTTTTTGCTTTTATCAGATTATTTTCTAAATGAACTCCGGAAGGTAAATATTAATGAATCAGTTTTTAATAATAAAACTGTGTGTGAAATGGTTTCATCTGAAATATTCACAGCTTGAATATACAGTTATATAATTATACATGTTGAGCTTCAGCTCCCAGAAATGCAAGACCTGACAATACAAACACTTTTAATGCAATGCATTTTATTTTCAATTAGTGAATTAGTACTTAATTAAAAACAAAAAATAAATGAAACAACAAAAATAACTATATTATTTGCAATGTAATGAAATAACTTAATGCAATGCAATTGTTTTTTTTTCAATTAGTGAATTAGTTTCTAATAATAATAATAATAATAATAAAAATAAAATAAATAAAACAAAAACAATGAATTTATAGATTATTGCAAAATGACATTTCTTAAACCGTGAAAGAAGATTATGGTCAACAAAATTATTCAGAAGAAACAAAAAATCCAGATAATTATTGATTTGACTAAAAAGCCACTAAATATTCCCTTTTAGAAAGGACCTGGGTGACAACAGAATCAAAACAGGAAGTTGAAGTGAAAATGTCCCAGATTTATGGTCACAGTAAGTATTTTTATTATTATTCATCACATGACACTTAAATCACATTGCGGCTGTTTGGGAAATGGTTGATTAGCAACCGTGCACCTTTAATGCAAGTCGATGGCTACCGTCACTTTAAGAGTTCAGAAAGCATACCAGGCAACACAAAATCAATATCCACAGCTTCTGAATATATTTACAACATTATTACCTGGGATCCAGAACTTCTGGCAAATCGGATTCTTTTCTGTGTCTTTTCTTAAATGCATTTCAAAGTAAAACGATATCAAGTCCTTGGTGTGAGTTGGTCTTACCGAAGTCACTGTCGTACGAGTCCGGTCCGTCTCCTCTGTTTCTGCAGGCCCTCAGCCCGGCGTCCAGCTGACTGGCCTTCGCTATAGACGTCACCAGATACTCGTCCTCAGTGTTCCTCCAGCCCCACCAGCTGATCTCCGGCTGACTGCAGCGAGCGATGACCGCCCCGTTTCGCTGGTGCCTGACGGGACACACAGCAGAGATCATCAGACACTGTCAGGTGTGCAGGAGGCCTGGAGGCAGACCAGCTGCTTCTCTCACCTGTACACCACCACAGGAATCCTCTTCCAGGACCTGAAGGAGGCCACGCTCTCCAGCTCCTTATCTGTGATCCAGACGGGCACCAGCAGCTTTTGTGGGTAACTCGAACACAACCTACAACGACAAGAGTTTAGACGCTGAAAATCACAGACACAAACACAACCAGCGTTATATCTGACTTTGTTTATTAATATTAATATTATTTAACATCACATCAGCAGCAAAGTCATTGTCAAGTCATTGCAAAACATACTAGGAAGTAATATATAACCATATAACAACATATATCATAATTCCAATACAAATATTATATGCATCAATATTCTAACACCAAATATATAAATAAATACAGCAATATCATATGGTGATTCAGGTTGATATTTGATTAAAAGTATAGATGTTTTTTTTAGACAGATTTAAAAACATGCCTTTATGCTCAAATAA